>NW_020200730.1:115779-118083 GCF_001531365.2 Cynara cardunculus var. scolymus
TCTTTGGGGTTGAGGAACCTCCCACCATTGGTTGTCGTACTGAGGCCTTACTCTCCTTACGTTGGGCATTTGGACAATTAAGCTGACGATGTCCATAAGCTCCACAAGTATAACACGCTCGATCTCGTCTTGGGCAATTTGTACGAATATGCCCAACTTCGCCACAGGAATAACACGAAATTTTGGACGGTTCAGAGAAACATCCGAGTGCGCCTTGCCACATCGTTGGCATGCGCGAGGTGTGTTTGACTGCAATAAATTTGTATTAGTTCTACAATTCATATACTCACTTCACTTGTATTCACAATATTATACCTACATGGAATAGGCTCGAGATGGGGCTCGAGGAGCACTCTGAGACTGACTCCTTCTTGGGGTGAAAGATCGATTAGGTCGGTTTGCAGGTACAGAAGTTGTTATTTTAGTTCTCTGTCTCCTCGATTCGGGTGTGGATTCACCATAGAAAGAAAGTTCGTGTTCTCGTCGTCTAGCACATTCAACCGCTCTCCGAAAACTTGTAAGATAATGCTTTGACACAAATTCTTTAATCTCTCTCTTCAGACCGTCAACAAAATGTTCAATCTTGTGTTGTTCAGAGGTAACGAAACGTGAGGCAAAACGTGCTTTCATATTGAACTGGGTCTCATACTGCACCACAGTCAAATCTCCTTGTTTAAGATCAAGGAACTCTTTCTCCAACCGTTTCAGTAAGTCAGGGGGACAGTATTGTTCGTGAAAAATGGTTTTGAAGCCTTCCCAAGTTAAATTATTTCTTTCAGCCTCATTCAAAGACTGGTAGGTTGCGTCCCACCATATCAGTGCACTACTCATAAACATAGCGGTCGCATAGTTAACCTTATCCTCTTTCAGAGACTTTGGAGATCTGAAACACTTTTTCTGTGTTTAGTAGCCATTCGATAGCTACAATTGGATCTGAAACCCCATTAAATTTAGTTGCTGTACTAATTTTCAATATTTTAAACGAAGTTTGGGTGGACTTAGGTTGAGAAATGGCACCCGTATCAACCCGCTTCCCTTTCATAATATTCTCCTTTTGATGTTCATTAAGAGCTTGCCGCACGAAATCGGTAACCCGCTTCATCAGTCGTTCACCACGAGGAGATAAAGGGGCATCCTCCTCGAAAAGTGGACCAGTTTCCAAGTGAACGCGTGAGGTTTCGACACCCTCATTTAAATCCGGGTTATGCCCTCCGACATCCGGGTTCGTTGGTGAATGACTTGCATGATCATCATGAGCAGACATCATTCTGGAAATGACAAAGAGAACCTAAAATATTAAACAACATACTAATAAATGCTCATTTACCCACTTAGATCTTTCCTATGGTCCGTATCCCGTATAAATCAAACTTAGTTACTATACAATYTCATTGCCCAAGTTTAAGTCCAGATACCATTTCTGGTACCTAGTTCACTTAAACCGTTGCTCTGATACCATATTTGTAACACACCAGTTACCGAACCACAATTAATGGATAGATCTAAAGCTAAATTTCAAGTTCAACCTCAACGAAATACGGGATACGTGTATATATATATTTACCATCAAAAGATAAGTTTTAGATCAATATTTACATCAAAAGGGCCGAAAGTATTCGTCGAAAAACATCAACCCTGAAAGAGTGAAAATTACTATCCAAAAGTATAAACTACCGTAAACCAAAATATGACGGTCCTTGATTCCAACACGAACTATCAGCGATCTACAACTTTCTCTTTGCTCTTAGCCTCTTTTCTTGAAAGGTTTACCACTAAAAGGATAAGCTAACAAAGCTTAGTGAGTTTAAATGGATATCATGCACATCATGACTCATGTAAGTAGATTTATAAGAAAAATCTAGAAGTAAAAGAGGCAATATTCATCAAAAGCTTGAGTTAACGAGATATAGAATTTCAAGGAAACAACAAAGACAATCAGATGAATTCATAACGCAAACACTTCAATAATCAAAATCACGCTATGCACAATTAATACATTAACCAACAATTTAAATTTAAAACAACAAACAATTGTTAGGTTTGACTGACCAATCCGTATCCGTCCACTCTCGGATGGTGTACAAACCCTCTACTCATCTTCCTGCAATAACCGTCCTCCATCCCCGGACAGATGAGTAGGGACAACCCCTCCGGTTGTCTCACCCGGATCCAAAGGTGTCCGACAACCGGCGCCCAACACATGAACAGTGTTAGGACCAAAATTGATTCTAATTATTCTAAAAGTTTTATCAAGCAATAGGAACAAGGATGGAAGATCTGAAGATGTTGTGCTAAAATGACTAA
>NW_020200730.1:121328-122731 GCF_001531365.2 Cynara cardunculus var. scolymus
GAGGAGAGGTGGTGGGCGGCAACAACCAGCCGACCTCCCCTTTTTTCTTAATTTAAAATAAAATTTTAAATTAACCCTTTTAAAATATTACACACATACCTACATACCCGTACACATATACATATATATATATAAACTTGAAATAACAACCAGAATATTACAATATCCCCTCCTTAAAAGAATTTCGTCCCGGAATTCCATTGAACTCTTACTAACGCCATTGAACTCTTACTAACCCAATCTCTTTGTTTCGTAACTTCTTTACTTTGTAATCATTAATCTGTTCAAGGGTTTCTTCAAAACATAATCTCTCATCTACCTTAATCTCAGGTAATGGTACTGCCACATCTGGACTTATTAGACACTTCCTCAAATTTGACACATGAAACGTGTCATGAATTCCACTTAATTCCAAAGGAAGTTCTAATTTATAAGCCACTTCCCCAATTCTTCCAACAATAGCGAATGGTCCAACATACCTTGGACTTAACTTCCCTCTCTTTCCAAAACGTATCACTCCTATCCAAGGTGATACTTTCAACATTACTTTATCACCTATTTGAAACTCAATCAGCTTCCGACGTTTATCTGCATAACTTCTTTGTCTATCTTGTGCTGCTTTCATTCGTTCTCGTATTACTTCAATTCTATTCGCAATTTGCTGAACTAACTCAGGCCCAGCTAACTGTTTTTCACCTATTTCATTCCAACACAAAGGAGTTCTGCATTTTCGGCCATACAGAACCTCAAAAGGTGCTGCCTGAATACTTGAATGGTAGCTATTGTTGTATGCAAATTCAAYCAAAGCCAAATGACTATCCCACGACCCTCCAAAATCAATGATACAAGATCTCAACATATCTTCTAAAGTTTGGATAGTGCGCTCATTCTGTCCATCAGTCTGAGGATGGTAAGTTGTACTTAGCTTAATTTGTGAACCCATTTCTCTCTGAAAACTCTTCCAAAACATAGAAGTGAAACGACTATCTCTATCAGAAACAATTGATAAAGGAAYACYATGTCRTGTCACTATCTCATCAATGTATAACTTTGCCAATCTCTCCATCGAATATGACTTTTTTATAGGTAAGAAGTGTGCAGATTTAGATAACCGATCTACTATCACCCATATTGCATCATACCCTTTTGATGTTCTCGGCAATTTGGTTATGAAATCCATAATGATACGATCCCACTTCCAAACCAGAATTTCTAATGATTGCAACTTACCATAAGGACGCTGATGTTCAATCTTTACTTGAAGACATGTCAGGCATTGTTCAACATGTTTAGCAATATYCTTCTTCATACCTGGCCACCAATAATGTTGCTTCAAATCCCGATACATTTTATTTGTACCTGGATGTATCGCAAAACGTGACTTATGAGCCTCATCCACAATA
>NW_020200730.1:123594-124388 GCF_001531365.2 Cynara cardunculus var. scolymus
GTTCCACTTTTCTCTTGTCGACTTAACGCATCAGCCACTACGTTCGCCTTTCCTGGATGATACAAAATCTCACAATCATAATCACTCACCAATTCCAACCATCTTCTCTGACGCATATTCAGATCTTTTT
The DNA here is from genome assembly GCF_001531365.2 of Cynara cardunculus var. scolymus. Taxonomy (NCBI): domain Eukaryota; kingdom Viridiplantae; phylum Streptophyta; class Magnoliopsida; order Asterales; family Asteraceae; genus Cynara; species Cynara cardunculus. The sequence continues at coordinate 123,725 of NW_020200730.1, forward strand.
GATGAAATAGATGTTGCAAGCTCTTATGATCTATGAAGATTTGGCACTTCGTTCCATACAAATAATGTCTCCATATCTTCAAAGCAAACACTACTGCATCTAACTCCATATCATGAGTAGGATACCGTCTTTCATGATCTTTTAACTGTCTGGAAGCATAAGCTATTACCTTTCCACATTGCATTAGTACACAACCCAAACCCATCTTTGATGCGTCACTATATACCACTAAATCTTCCATTCCATCTGGTAAAGATAGAATTGGTGCACTGCATAGCTTATCTTTTAACATTTGAAAGGCCCGAGCTTGTGCTTCATCCCMCTCATATTTCACATTCTTCTTGGTCATCTTCGTTAATGGAGTAGCGATACGAGAGAAATCTTGTATAAACTTACGGTAATACCCAGCCAATCCGAGAAAACTTCTGACTTCAGTTGGAGTCTTTGGAACTTCCCACTTTTCAATAGCTTCAATCTTGAGTGGATCTACTTTAATYCCTTCTTTTGAGATAACATGCCCCAAAAACTGAACTTCTCACAGCCAAAATTCACATTTTGACATCTTGGCATATAGTTTCTCTTGTTTCAACAATTCCAGAAGTAATCTCAAATGATGTGCATGTTCTTCTTCCGTCCAAGAATATATCAGAATATCATCAATGAA
>NW_020200730.1:124867-127570 GCF_001531365.2 Cynara cardunculus var. scolymus
TCCTTTAACTCAGAAAGAGCTAATCGATATGGTGCATGCGCAACAGGTGTTGCTCCCGGAATTAATTCAATCTGAAATTCTATCATTCGGTCTGGAGGTAAACTTATCAAATCTTCTGGAAATACTTCAGGAAATTCCCTTACAACAGGAATATCCCCCATCTTTCCCTTCTCTTTCTTCATATCTATAGTATATGCAAGAAAACTAGCACATCCTTTCTGTACATACTTCTTAGCCTTTAGAACTGAAATTAGGCTAGAGTAACGATCCCGTTTATCTCCATAAATCACAACTCTTCCTTTCTCAGATAAGTCTATATGAATCATCTTCTCATTACAGACTATATTGGCTTGGTTTTCAGCTAACCAATCCATGCCTATAATTACATCAAATTCCCTCGAAGGTAAAGGAAATAACTGTATAGGCACCTCACATCCTTCTATACTTATAACACACTCATCAATTCTTTCCTTAACCAAAACCTCACTATCATTTGTTGTTTCCACAATTAGATCTTCACTTAACGCTTTATATTCTAAATGTGCACAATTAACAAATGATGGTGACACAAAAGAACGATTTGCACCCGAATCAAATAAAACTTTGGCACATACTGAATTAACAAGGAATGTACCTGTCACCACTTCAGGGTGCTCTTCCACCTCACCTCTCGTCATCTGAAAGGCTCTCCCTTTTGCATTACCCTCTGCCTGTCATGTCCCTCCCCGTCCACTTGGACTAACACGATTATCCACTTCTCGACGACCTGTTGGCACATACCCAGATCCTCGACCACCAGAATATCCAGATCCCCGAACTCCAGCAAAAACAAACCCTCGACTCTTTGCTTGCGGACAATCAATACTTATATGTTGAGATGAATTACATGTAAAACATCTCCGCGTCATCCGACAGTCTCGAGCTATATGTCCAGGTTCCTGACATTTAAAGCATACTCGAGATTCTATATTGCAATTTTCCTGATGTATTTTATGACATCGGGTACACGCCTTATCATTAAACCTTGAGACTGGTCGATTAACATTTTCCATAAACCTCGGTCTACGGAAATCAGTTACTGTAGTTTCCCCTTTTCTTTTCTCTCCAACCCTTTCTTGCGGTTGCCGGTTAACATCTTGTTCCAATATTTCAACAGCATCAACTGCCACTTGAAATATTGTCGGATTTCTGGATATCACATACTTTCGAAGATTCGCCTCCAATCCCCAGATATACTTTCTTACTTTACTGTTTTCAGATATAATATAGGCTTCATCAAACCTAGATTATTCCATGAAAACTTCTGCATACTAGCGGACTGACATGTTCCCTTGTTCAAGACGAAGGAAATCATCTTCCAACTTTCGAACTGCAGCTTCAGGACAATACTGCATTTTAAACTTCACCACAAATTCTTCCCACAGCATAGTTTTCAGAATATTCGGATCTGAACTTGACAAAACTTCCCACCAGTAYAAAGCACTTGATCTCAAACGAGATACATCAAACATAACTTTGTCTTCTTCTGCACTTTTACTAATTTGCAGACTCAGTTCTATCTCCTTAAGCCAACACGTAGCTTTAACAGGATCACGTTCCCCAGAAAACTTAGGAGGTTTACAAGCAAGAAACATCTTAATATCTCCTCCCTTTTGCACTGAGGACGAAGTGAGGGGTACAGATGTACCAGTTACCGGTGTACTAGCTCCGGCTTCCTCCTGATCGGAATTTCTTACCACATTTGGATTAGTTTGGTTTGTACGCCTTAACAAATTTACCAAACTTTCCTGAAACTTTCCAAGCTCTGCTGCCAATATATCTTGAGTAATATACTCGGGGTCAGAAACATTATGTCTACCCCTTGCTCTTCCTCGACCACGGCCAGACATTGAACTTTCTTGGGTCGACAATTCCTGTTCCCCACAAGTTTCTTGTCTAGTACTTCTACCTCTCCCTCGTCCCCTACTACGAGATCGTGTTTCTATTACATTTTCTGGATCCTCTCCGTGCATTATATTTCTTCTTCCTCGACCTCTTCCATAACCAGTAAAGGTCCTTTTCGATTTATTGGGATTATCTGCCATTTCTTAGTATGTAACATTTTCTGTCACATTTAAACACACATGATTATTCTCATAATCACAAAATAATAACACATTTATCCTCACGTCTACTCATACTCAGATTATATCAGTCATATATAATTTATCTTTCTCATAATAGTTTCAGCTATAACATATTCCCATGTTCATAGACCCAGTGAAACATATTATCATAACTTTCCACACCTYTAGTTTAAGTCTAAGTATTTCGCAAATACCCAGATCCCTTAAACTAAAGCTCTGATACCAACTGTAACAACCCTCATAATCCCATATACATATAATTCACATCATCATAATACTAAAAACAGTATGATTACAAAACATGGACTAACAAAATGTATCTTTAATACATATATGAACAAACTATTATCATCATTTATACTTTTCCTTTGCCCTTATCTTGCAAAGTATGTTGATCTATAAACAGGTTAGACCAAAAGGTCTAGTGAGTGTATAAATCTCATACAAACAATATACATTCCAAACAATCAGTTTAGAATCAAACCTGTTCTGAAACATAAACATATTTATGTTTCTCACTCACGGTTACACCGCCATTACATCTCTCTCGCGGTTACACAGCCATTTCATCTCTCTC
>NW_020200730.1:127675-142120 GCF_001531365.2 Cynara cardunculus var. scolymus
TTTCATCTCTCTCGCGGTTACACCGCCATTACATCTCTCTCGCGGTTACACCGCCATTACATCTCTCTCGCGGTTACACCGCCATTACATCTCTAAAACATTTCCAAAAAATTCTATCTCTTTATCCGGACTTGAAGTCCAGTCAATCTTGTCCGGATAACAAGTCCGGTCAATAAACACTTGAAATTAACATCTTTGTCCGGATTACAAATCCGGACAATACTTCACTTATAATGTTAACCGGTTTAAAGTAAACCGGACGATACATTGCCCAACCTTTGTCTGGTTTAAAACAATCTGGTCAATACACCGCACAACACTTGACCGGTTTAGACTATTATCCGGTCACCTCTTGAGCGGTTTTAGAAGTAAACCGATCACCTCTTGAGTGGTTAGAAGTAAATCGGTCACCTCTTACACGGTATAAGAAAAACCCGGTTGATACTTGAACGGTTTATTTATCCGGATAACAATCCAGGCATCACTTAAACGGTATGCATAAATTGATACAGAATTCATAACAACCAGTTCCAAATTCTACCAAATTGTATATAAAGACTTTATACTCAAAGCTTTAATACAATCACCCTTTAGAAATCGAGTAACAAAGCTTTTGAATCCTCCTCTTTATCAATTCTTCTGATTCTTCAGAGAAAACTTTCTAGATATAGTATGTGTGTGTATACCTTTTCTTCCCCAAAATTTATATATATACCTAAAGAAGAAGRAGGAGAGGTGGTKGGCGGMAACAACCAGCCGACCTCCCCTTTTTTCTTAATTTAAAATAAAATTTTAAATTAACCCTTTTAAATATTACACACATACCTACATACCCGTACACATATACATATATATATAAACTTGAAATAACAACCAGAATATTACATTAGGTTAAACCGCTTGGTCAGTCGTTGGTGTTTTGTGCGATTTATTGTGTGAATTGTGTGATTTAATCAAAGTCCGGTTGTAACCTGAGCGATTTTGTGAACGATTTAAGTGTAAAGTTGTGCGGTTTACTCTGCGATTTATATTAAATTGTTGAATGTGTTTTGAGTGATCGTACTTTGACTGTTTGACCGTATTTCGTCTTTGACTTCTTGAACAAATTTGTGAACGGACTTTGATTTTCACTTGTGATCGATTTAAATCTTGTTGACTATTTAAGCGATTTTATTTTACGCGGACTTAATCGTACTTTGACTAGTTGACTTAGTTGACCTAGTTGACCTTGACATGTTGACTTGTTGACTTTCTACGTCCATATTTCATTTTGAAAATTTGACTAAGTGTTGAAAACGTCCGATTTGAGATTTTTCATCCAAATTGAATTTTGTGTCTTGTCTGTATTGAGTTTTTGACTTGTTCGTATTGAAATTTGTTAATTGTTTATATTTTGTCTAAGTGTTGAAACTCATCGGATTTCTCATCAAGAATAGGTGTTCGTTGTGCGATTTAAAGTTCTGTGTTGCCCAGATATCTAATCCGGATAACTTCCTTTAGTTGAAAATTTCAAGTCTTCTTTGTCCGGACATATAATTCGGATAAGGTTGACAGGATTTCTAATCCGGATAAGGTTGTGTGCTTAAATTTTTCTAAGTCTTGAATGTGTGCATATTCTTGTTTGAGATTTATCTGATATATTTTTTATTCTAATCCTTTAATACAAATTTTGAACCGTAGTTGATCCTACATCATACATAACTGATAAAATGAGCTCAAGAGAAGCAATGGCTATTGGTACTGGCACCAAACCACCAGTGCTGTTTAGAGGAGACTATAATCAATGGAGGGACAAATTCCTCAATTTCATAGAGAGAATGAAAGAAGATGATCTGATTATGGAGTCCTTGATGGAAGGTCTGCTGTGTTTTATAGAGAGACACCTGTTGTTCCATAAGAAGGCAGACCTGCTCAAAGAGTCATCAAGGAGAAGTTCAGATACACTGCAAACGAGAAGGAGAGAGCCCATGTTGATGTGCTTTGCAAATCCTACATGATGCAAGCACTGACCAATGAAATCTACATCAGTATTGACAGCCATAAATCATCTGGTCACAGTATGTGGGTTCAAATTGAAAAGATGATGATGGGTTCCAAAGTGGGAACTCCGTTAAAGATTATTAATTGCATATCTGTGTATGAAGAGTTCAAGGCTAAAGATGGTGAGAGCCTTGATGATGTATATGATAGGCTTACCAGACTGTTAAACGAGCTAACCAAGAACAAAATCTCTAAAACTGTAATTGAGATAAATGTTAAATTCTTCAGCAATCTTCAACCAGAGTGGAAACCTTATGCTAATCATATCAGATTCAACAAATCATTATCTGATATTGACATACATAAAGTGTATGAAACTCTAAAGCAAAACGAGGAAGAAGTTTTGGAGATCCGAGATTCCAAGAAGAAGAAAGAGAAGAAAGTTGATGATCCTTTAGCTTTCGTGTCTGAGAAGAAAGAGAAGAAAGCAAAGAGCATATCTGGGAAGCAAATAAAAGAAATAAGCCAATCAAGCGAATCTGCAGATGAAGAAAGTAAGAGCTCAGATTCAGACTCTGAAATGTCTGAAATAAAACATGCCATGGCGATGCTAACTAAAGCATTTCAAAAGAAGTTTAAAAAACGGCCACACTCGAACAACCAAAGATTCTCATCCGGCTCAAAATATGAATTTAAAGACAAATTCGGCGAGAAGAAGAAATATGAGGAAAAGAGGTTCGAGAAGATGTACGAGAAGAAGTTAGAAGAGAAGAATAAGTTTGTTAAAGGCGTAGCGGATGACCACACAAAGTACTACAACTGTGGCAAGCTAAGCCACATTGCTGTAAATTGTAGAAAGCCGGTAACTCGAAATACCGACTACTACAAAAATAAATTTCTTCTCTCTAAACAAAGAAATGCGGGGAAAGCACTCATGGCAGAAGATGATCACTGGCTAAATCTAACTGATGAAGAGGAAGAAGCTGGAGCTGTTGCACATGTCTGCTTGATGGCTAGATCTGAAAACTATTCTTCAGATGAAGAAGGAGAACAGAGTGCAGAAATGGAAAAAGAGGTATTGGAGCAATCATGCATAAAACAGATGCATAAGATGATGATTAAACTCCAATCTTTCCAGCAAGAATTAAAAACAGAAAAATGCGTTCAAATAAGTTTGAAAATGAATTAAAAACGCAAAAAGAAAAATACATCAAATTACTTGATGAAAATGCTGGAAACTTGGACTGGGCTGAATCTTTGTTATCTGAATCCAAATTATTTGATAAAAAATCCACTATCTTAAACACCGAATTATCTAATTCCAAAGAGCGATATAAATCATTAGAATTGGTAAAAAAATAACTAATGGTTAAAATAAGTAAGCTTGAGCTTCAAATAATTCATTTAAATGAAAAACTGAAGTCTAAAGAAAAAGTTTTATACAAAAGAGGACAAACTGATCAAACCAATTTTTTGAACAAACCAACTGAAACAAGATTTTTTAACCCTCGATAAGGGTTGGGGTACGAAAATCCAATTTTTTTTAGGAAAAGCTTTATATTATGCCCCGACTCTATACAAATTTGAATATCTTGATTGCGGTCCCGAGTTTTCAATAAAATTTACAAAATCTTCTGATGAGGTAGAACAACAAGAAGATTTCAATCGACAAAGAAAAGACAAAATACAGGTTCCGTTTGATTATACAAACTTAAATGAAAGTTATAAAAATCAAGACTCTGCACTGTCAACAGATTATTTTCAAAGTTTTTCCAAAGCAGAGCTTGAATCAAAACCTGCTAAACCAAAGTCTTACACTCCTACCTTAATTTTAGAAAAACCAAGTGGTTCAGCTGGAAAAGATTTTAAATGAAGAACGACTTTCATTTAATCAACAAAAACAAGAATTTTTAAATAAAATTGAAGATTTACAAAATTTTAAAGAAAAAACGGAACATGATGAGTCTGAGTACTTTTCGTGCGATAAATCTTTAAGTGAAGCTTCTAATTCAGAAGAAATAAATATTTTTAATGAAGAATTAATTTTTCAAATATCTTGAATTCAGATGTTTGTTTAGATAATGATATTGATCAGTTTGATTTTTCAAAGAAATTACCTAGTCATGAAGAATTTCTTGGTAAAAATAATATGACTGAGGATTCTGATTTAGCTTCAGATTTTGAAAAGAAATATAATGAAAAACCTGTTTCCGAGGATGTGTATTATAAAAAAAATAAAACCAAAAAGAATTCAAGGAAACAAAAGAAGCTTACAAAGAAAAATAAACAAAAAGTTCATCATTCATTTAAATCTGATGATTTTATTTTTTCTATTTCAGATAAGGCGTTGAAGTTTAAGAAGGTTTGGAGAGTAAAAGAAGAAGACAAATCTTCAGCTCAACAGAAGAAGAAATTTGTTACTAAATTTGTACTAAATGATTCAATATTGAATAATTCTGTAAAAAGATATCCAGTTGATGAATTGTTTGATATTAGAAATGGTAAAAATAATTGTTCTCCATGTGGAGTGAATGAGTTACTTAAGTCTTTTACTTCTTTTAAGCCTTATCATTTCATGCATTCTGCTTTTTCTGCTTTATCTAAGAAATTGCATTTTAAAGAATGTTGGTTCTGTACATACAGTATACCACCAACGAAAACTGCGCTTAAAGGTCCAACACTAAAATGGGTACCAAAACCCAATTGATTCATTTTTGCAGGTTAACCGGCATGTGTGGTTCTTAGACTTCGAATGTTCTAAGCAAATGACTGATAGAAAATAATTATTATCTAACTATGTTGAATCTTTTGGAGGTACGGTAAGATTTGGAAACAATCAATACGCGCCTATCCTTGGATACGGTGACGTAATTTCTAGGAATTTAATGATTAAGAAAGTGTCGTTTGTCGAAGGACTTGGACATAATCTGTTTAGCATAGGTCAATTTTGTGATAACAATTTGGAAGTGTGTTTTAAAGCTAACCAGTGCAGCATCCTAACTACTGATGGTAAGGAGCTCTTAGCTGGAATCCGAAGATCAAATCTTTACACGAATAACCTATCCAATACACAAGTAGATACTGATGTCTGCTTGATATCCAAGGCATCCTTGAAGCAGAATCTGCTATGGCATCGACGTCTTTCACATTTGAACTTCAAATATTTGAACAAGTTGGTATGTGACAACTTGGTTAAAGGCATCCCAGAGCTAAAGTTTCTTAAAGACCATGTATGTGACGCTTGTGAGATGAGCAAACTGAAGAAAGCTTCACATAAGCTAAAGACAGAGTTCAACACCGAACGTCCTCTACACTTACTCCATATGGATCTCTGTGGTCCTATGCAAGTCCAAAGCATAAATGGTAAGAAGTATGTGTTGGTCATAGTCGATGACTATTCCAGATATACCTGGGTTCATTTTATGCGGTCAAAGGATGAAGCGACCAAAACAATAATCTCATTCATGAAGACAGTCCAAAACAATCTGCAACTACCAGTTCAGAAAATCAGAACTGACAATGGAACTGAATTCAAGAACAATACACTCGGCTCATTCCTCGAATCCATCGGTATTACACATACATTTTTGGCAGCCCGGACACAGCAACAGAATGGTGTCGTTGAGGGAAAGAATAGAACATTGGTGGAAGCGGCACGGACATTTCTTACCTGCTCAAAACTTCCATTATTTTTATGGGCTAAAGCAGTGGCGACTGCTTGTTTTACCCAGAACCGCTCACTCATTCACAAAAGGTTTGGTAAAACTCCGTATGAAATAATAAATAAAAGAATACCTAATATCAAATTCTTCTGAGTTTTTGGTTGCATGTGTTTTATTTTAAATGACCAAGAGGACAGAGGGAAGTTTGCTGCTAAAGCTGATGAAGCGGTTTTTGTTGGCTATTGTAAAACATTTGCTACGTATAGCGCCTACAATAAAAGAACCAAAATCCTCAATGAGAGCGTGAACGTCTCCTTTGATGAAGTCATTCATGTGGCTTCTGAACAATTCAATTCAGGACCCGGGGTGATAATTAATACTATGCGAAAAGCTGATCAACCTGAATCTTCTAATTCTACTAAAGCTGATTTAGATTCATTATTTGAGAACTTTTATGAAGAATATTTTGAAAATAAGTCTAATGATTTGTCAGGACTATTCAGTGTGAACAACAATTATCTGGTCCATCTCCCGATGTGCCAGTAACTGAAACAGAAGAAGAAACGGAAGCGGTTGATGAAGAAATGGAGATGGAAAATCCTAACAATCCCATTCAGTGTGAAGAGGGTGAAAATTCTGAAGTGCAAGAGGTATCGGTCGAACAAGACGAAAATATCCCACCTCAACCAGATATTCAACCTATTCCAGTTCCAAATAATGAACCTTCACCTGAACCTGTTCCGATAAACTCCCCAAGTACTTACACTGATCAAAACTCAGATCAAATCTCCTACATTCTCCTACCTCATAGCAAGAAGTGGACCAGAAATCACCCAATACATCAAGTTATTGGTGATCCATCAGCACTTATTCGTACACGGTCTGCGACAGCTAATGAGTGTTTATACTCCACGTTTTTGAGTAATATTGAACCGACTAAGGTATCTGAAGCCTTAGTTGATCCGGATTGGATACTCATAATGCAAAGAGGAGCTGAACCAGTATGAAGAACTCAAAGTTTGGAGATTAGTACCACGTCCCAACAACAAGACGATTATCGGTACAAAATGGGTATTCAAAAATAAAAAGGACGAAGATGGTGTTGTGGTCAGAAATAAGGCCCGACTCGTCGTTAAAGGATACAATCAACAAGAAGGCGTTGACTACGACGAAAGTTTTGCCCCGGTTGCAAGGATTGAAGCAATACGAATGTTTCTAGCGTACGCGGCACACAAGAACTTCATAGTGTACCAGATGGACGTCAAGAGAACATTTTTGTATAGTCTTCTCAAAGAGGAAGTCTATGTTGCACAATCGGAGGGTTTTGTTGATCAGTCAAAGCCGGATCATCTCTAAATCCTTGACTGAGCTCTTTATGGTCTTAAACGAGCTTTGAGAGCCTGGTATGACATATTATCATAATTTCTGGTAAAGTCAGGTTTCTCGAAAGGTAATATTGACACAACCCTTTTCATTAAAAAGGAAAAGTCTGATATTATTTTGATACAAATTTATGTAGACGACATAATATTTGGATCTACAAAACCAAAATACTGCAAAAACTTTTCTGCCTTAATGGTTTCGCGTTTTAAAATGAGCATGATGGGTGAGATAAACTTCTTTTTAGGTCTTCAAGTAAAACAATTATCTTCGGATATGTTTATCTGTCAAACAAAATATATTTTAGATATCCTGAAGAAATTTAATATGGAAAACTGTTAATCTAATATCGAGGCATGATAGGTTCTTTAATGTATTTGACGTCTTGTAGACCAGATATTATGTTTTCAACACATTTTTGTGCTAGATATCAGTCTAATCCAAAGGAGTCCCATCTAAGTGCTGTTAAGAGCATTTTCCGTTATCTCAAAGGGACTGCTAATCTTGGATTCTGGTATCCCAAGGGTACTAGTTTTGAACTGGCAACTTACTCAGATGCAGACTATGCAGGCTGTATGTTGGACAAGAAAAGTACATCAGGACATCTACAGTTTTTGGAAGACAAGTTAGTCAGTTGGGCATCAAATAAACAGAATTGTGTATCCATTTATACTACCGAAGCAGAATATGTAGCTGCTGCAAGCTGTTGTTCTCAAGTTTTATGGATGCAGACACAGCTCAGAGACTACGGGTTCTATTTTAATAAAACTCCCATTTATTGTGATTCCAAAAGTGCTATAGCTATTTCTTGTAATCTTGTTCAACACACAAAAACCAAACATATAGATATCCGATATCATTTTATTAAAGATCATGTATAAAAAGGAACCATTGAACTGTATTTTGTAAATACATAATTTCAATTAGGTATGTTAAATTTGAAAAACGCTTTAGCTTTCTTGTATCTAAGTTAGGTATGTTAAATTTGAAATTTTGAATTTTTTTTTAAAAACAGTTCAATCTATTGAATTGTATTTAATTCAAATTCATTTCGTCAAATATCTGTATTTTTTAAAATACAAATCAGTGTTTCAATTTTTCTATCTGATTTTAAATTTCTTGATCGTGGGAATCTATATTTCTGGGGGAGTGTGGATTTTTATCTGTTTTATATTATCTGATCATATTTTGAGGGGGGGTGATTTTATCTGTTTTGGACTAACAGTTTATATATTTCTTACAGGTATTTTAAACATTATCTAATTTTTGAAAGATGTAGAGTTTAAAAATAATAGTGGTTGGCCGATTTAGTCTAATCCGGACAACACTTGTCCGATTTATTGCAAATTCGGACAACACTTGTTCGATTTAGACTAATTCGGACAAAAGGCTATATGATAAACTCTTATCCGGATAAGGTTAGATATGTTTTACAAGGGATTGAGCGGATTTGTAAATTGCTTGGTTGAATTGACCGTATTCTTAAATCGTTTGATTTTCAAGTCCTTAAACCGTTTATCTTTTGAGCGATTTAATTCTTTCCTTGAGCTATTTAGTTTTCTTTGTTGTGCGATTTATCTCTAAATCGATTGACTCTTGAGCGGTTTATTCTTAAACCGGATGAGTCTTGACCGGTGTTCTTCTAAATCGCCTATGCCTTGAGCGATTTATTGTCCAGATTAATACTTAGTTGTTTCTTATTCTCTAAATTGGACACCTCTTGTTCGATTTATTCTAATCCTTGAGCGGTTTAGAATTTGAACAGGTTTTGACTTTGACTATAAATAATCGACTCATTTTTACTTTTCATTTTTCACTTTCACTTTTATTCCATTGTTCATCATCGTCTCCGATCGATCTTCCTATTAAATCGCTCAAGAACTTCAAACTTTAATCTGCTTCATCCCATTTCTTCTATAAGGTTTACATTTGTTTCATCTATTATTGAATATTATTCCTTCACGATGACGATCATTTGGACTTTATTGACTATTTTGGACTGTGTTCTTAATAAGTTTGAATCTCATAATTTTGAATTTGATCTGGATTATAAACTGTTTGATAACTAAAAGGAGTCTAATCATAATAAATCGATTCTAATAAAACAAGTTTAGTTGTTAATCGTTGATACTTTTTGACCGAGTTAGGTTAAGATTAGTTTAGGATTTGTTGTTTCGTTTTAGGGTTTGTGTTGACCGGATTTCTCACCGGAGAAGGTGACCGGAGTTCACTCCGATCAACCTTAATCCAGTTGATTGTGACATCCGTCACTTCTAAGCTTCATGTTAGCACCACATTGCAGATCCTATAATTAGAAATTATATTTCTCTAGGATCTAGTCTTAAGTGATTACAACCTTTCTGGTATTAGCTCCCAAATTTCGGTTGGGAAGGTCGCGCTTTGGTAGGAGATCAGATAAAGTTATCTTATGCAATGCCAAATATTTTTGAAAATGCTCTAGAAAAAAATAAAGTTGATGTTATGAGTTTTTCTTAAATTAAATTGCAAAAGTTCCATTTGAATGCCCACTTGTTTTATCAAAAGATGGAGTTTTGGGTTTTATAAAGCCATTTATTTTTGGGTAAAGGTTTTAGTGGGCTTATTATTTTGGGAAAATAAAGGTTTTATTCGGTTTGGGCCTTGTTGGCCAGCCCATTCACTTTATTTAAATCCTCATATAAATACCCCTCATCCATGAAGAACTCCATTTGCATGAATCGTCTGCTTGAAATTTCTCTAAACATTCTCTCTCTAAAAACCAAATGCTCTCCAGTTGATTCCACCTTCGTGCAAGTCTTTTGAAATTCTTTCTCAATCTTAAAGATCCTCCAAGACTTCAAGAAAAAGGTATGATACTAATTATCTTACTTTTGTAAAACCTCTTGAGTTTGCATCCTCCTTCTTCTTTTTCGATCTTGTGTTTAATTTCCTGGAAATTATATAGAGGGGAGATTATTCATCCAAGATATGAAAACGTCTTCCAAGAAGATAATAATCTATGACCCATGTGTTTAAAACTTCAAAGTATGGAGGGAAAAACTCATTGCATGTGAAGTTTTAAACCGCGAAGTTGTGTTTTAAAGTGAAAAATCTTGCATGCATCTTTAATCTACCTTACCTTCTTCGAAAACTCGATGGAGTCGGGAAAGATCCATCCCTGGAAATTAAAATTTATTTTTGCTATTTTGGAAATGGTGATTTCCTTTGGAAAATGATAAGTTCGACCCCAAATAATTGCCGCTCGGTGAACGTGCAATCTGTTTCGGGTGCTGTGTAACTCAAGGATTGTAGTGTAATCATGAGGAATTTAAACCTCTCTAATCCTTCTTGATATTTGGGTTAGTCGGCTGACCTCATGATTTTAAATGATGTGACAAGTTGGATAAAAATAACTTTTGGAAGGTTCCTATTTTTTTTAGAGTCTTGTGAACCCCAAAAATACTTGGAACAAAATTTATAATCTGTCCAAAAATCATCTTTTGAGTTTAGGATTTCGATTCCTTTTAATATATAATTTTTGAGTTATTTTTAGAATAAATTATAAACATCAACTTTAATTTTTTAAAACTCGATGGCATTGCATGGGATGCAACTTAACTTTATCATTGTCATGAACCCATAAGTGATTTTAGTTCTAGTTGTTGGCCTGTTTAGGAAGATAGGGCGGACGTTGAAAGCTGCAGACGTCATCATCTTGGATATTCACCTTTAAACAAGTGAGTCCTCACGGCCCCACTTTTAATGCTTTAACTATTGTTTGGGGGAAAGGCATGAGAATAAACAAACTATGCATGGTTTTTATTGAAATCTTTGGGTTAAGGAACTGCTTAGTCAAGCTCTGTTTGAAACTTCTGGACTAAGGAACTGCTTTGTCGGGTTTATTGTGTTATGATTTGTTAACTGTGTTTGCACTATGGAATAAATGCTAAATAGATGTGATTGGGAGTATGTTTCCAAATAAAGTCCCCGTCCGTAAACGCTACTTGTTAACTCAGGCATGTCCCCGGGCCGTGGTATTGTGGATTGCTGCTATTGTGTTGACAGTCCCACCCAAAAAGAGGTGCACTCTACCTATGTTTTCTTGGTCTAATCATGTGGTGTTAGGACCTATAAATTCAGATTTGGTATTTGATCTCTTACTCTTGATGATCTTTAGGACGATTACAGCGCAACGGAAACAATGATAATAATGCAACAGAGTAATTAATCAAGAAGACACAGATTGATATGAAGAAGATGAACGCAATAGAATAGATTCAAAGGTTTTTCAATTGATTGAAAATAAGACGATTACAATTCGGAAGCACACTGAATTACAAAGGCCTAAGCTGCTATTTATACTAGTTCCTAACGACCTTTCTGACATGACCTAGACAAGTGAAATCATCCAAGCCGTCCAAATAAAGTCGATTAAAGACCTAGTCACGTGAGAAGCACGTGCAGCTAACCACCTTTGAAAAACAGCAGAACAGGATCTTCACAGAAGACGAATCTGCAGACCCTCTGTGAGCCACCTCCGAGGTTCTGCTATAGAAGACTTGTAGGTTCTTATTGCCAGAGGACCATTTTCCAGAACGTCAGTGAGAGACAACAGAGGTTCTGTCATTCTTGACTTGCACGATCAAACAGCTTCTGTTGATGGTCCTCTGTTGTCTTCTGTGGAAGATATCCTTCTGTCAACACTTGCAGAATACTTTTTCATACTTTTACATTAAGTAAATATTGGAGCTAACAATCTCCCCCTAAGTATGAAAAAGTTAAAATGGACAAATAAATGCAAGAAATGACTAATTAAAAGAATTACAAGAGGAGATAGAACTCATCATCTGAAAATAATTACATAAATTGAAAGAATTACAAAATTGTTGCTCAGGCCTATCTATTACAGAAGATTACTTTACAGCAGAGTCTGGATAGTCGTCTACGGCAAACTGCAGATCTGTCTTGATGGTTCTGTAGACCTTGAAAATCCATTCTCTGAAGGAAACTTGAACTTTAATCACTTCCAGAATACCAGGCACTTCATCCGCCCTTAGATGCCCTCTTTGTACTTCTGCAGCCACTTGGTTGAACACCCACTCAAGAGTCTCTGTCGTATATTTGTTCGCCTCTGTGGGATCAAAGAACCTTAGGATGTTATCCTTGTCCAAGAACACAAACCCAAAGATGGGATTTTGGACAATAGTGTTGGGATGACATCTAAGTAGCCAACTTGGCCTATTCTTCGGAAGGGAAATCTTCAATTCTGTTTGGGCCAACCTCATCGCGATATCAAAGTTCTTCTTGCTGTAGTATTTCACTTGAGCGCGCATAACTTCGATTAGGCTTTGATGATATAGAATAGCTTGACCTCCTCTCCATGTATTTGTTAAGAATTTTGTGCAGGAAGATCAAGTCAAATACACAGAGGTTGTGGAGGTCAGCATCTGTGAACGTGTATAGGTTGTCGTCGTCCTTCTTCACCATATATTGAGCATAGAGCACGGTCTTCTTCAACATCGTTCTTGGAGATATTGTTTCAAGAGAGGTTATCACGTTCTCTGAGAAGACCTGCTTGCATGGCTTTGTA
Organism: Cynara cardunculus var. scolymus; assembly: GCF_001531365.2. Classification (NCBI taxonomy): domain Eukaryota; kingdom Viridiplantae; phylum Streptophyta; class Magnoliopsida; order Asterales; family Asteraceae; genus Cynara; species Cynara cardunculus. The sequence continues at coordinate 140,267 of NW_020200730.1, forward strand.
AGCTTTGAGAAGTGAAACTTCGCAGCTGCAGAGGGTATACCTGTAAACTCTGGATCGTAAGGGGGCTCTGTGTCTACGGCAGAGTAGTGCCACTACAGAATCTCCTCCATAGTGGTTACAGGCTCTGTGCGCACCTTCTGTGTGGGAATTTTGCTCATCGATTCAAAGATTTCATACACTCTTCCTACTGTGGTGGATTCTGGTACTCTGGTTTCTTCTTCTTCTAGAATTGGCCTCTGGGTGGACCCCTCTGCTAGGATAGGTTTGACGGTTCCTCCTTCGCCCTCTTGGAGGATGAGCCTTCTCCAGCTCTAGGGATAGGGGCTCTACCCTTTCTTGTTTGAGCCTCTGCCAAGGACGCCTTTAATGCTTGAACGAGTTCAGGATCGTTGTACTCTTCTTCGTTTATCTCCTGTGGCGTTTCAGAGCTTGACTCCCTCTGTGGCGACTCCTCTACAACTTTGCCCTTGCCTTTCCCCTTAGGCTCTGGTGCTTTGTCTTTTGAGAACAGGGCTTCTGTAGAGTCCACTATCTTTAGTGGTTTGGCAGAGGTTTGCTTCTTTGGCTCTTCAGCTTTCTTCTCCGTCTTCTTCTGCACCTCATGATGATCATGGTCATCACCTCCTTGATCGTCATGGTTTTTGGTGGCTTCTGCCTTGCAAGTAATGAGGGGAGCCTTCTTCAATCGCCTTAAGATTTTGGTAGCCGCCTTCTCCATTTTCTCGATCACCAGCTCTGCTTGCACATAAGCGTTGTTGATGTCGATCTCTGAGGCCCACTTCATTTTAGAGTGACTTCGATAGATTTCGCTTCTGAAGGAGTCACCCTCTTGACGAGCTTTGAAGTGCAGTCTCTGATAGATTGGTTGCAAGCTCGGGCCTCTTTAAGGTGTTGGTCTGTGTGCTTGCTCACAATATCTCCTAGGGCTTCAACCATTGCGTCTAGCTCTCTGCGAGTGGCTAGATGGTTGATGTTTGCCCTGGAAGATTTGGTATCAATACCGTATGTGACCGCAGAGGATAACATGTTCTTGATCTCGTACTTGAATGTGGAGTAGTCTATGTAGCCTGCAGAGATGAAATCAACAGCAAACTGGGTGGCCACCTCTGATAGCTCTGTCTTCAACTTCTGGATTGAAGAGGGGTTGAGTGACAGAGCGCTGAAGGCTTCTGCGAGGTCATCTTTTTGAAGTACAGATGTATATGTCAACTCCTTCATAGCCTCTGTTATTGGAGCAAGGGCCTCTGTCGACAATTGAGAGGTGAACAAGCTTTTCAACTCGTCCAATCTCTGGAATATCGCTGTGGCGAAGGTTTGTAACTCCCCCTTCGTCACATAGATATCCTGGGAACCTAGATCACCAACACATGGTGACCTAGTAGCCTCGGAGTGTGAGGCACCCTCAGCGACTGGTTTTGCGAAGTCTGCTCGGGGACTTCCACCGGATCCTCGGACTTCTCTGTGAGGAGAGCCTACCAGTGTTCTGTCGATATCATGCTTTGTAGGTTCAAAGCCTAACATGGCAGAGGGATCGAGTGTGGACTTTGGGCGTTCTAGACCCTCAGTCTCTGTGACTCTCACATATCCCTTTGAAGCATATTTTGGTTGGTCACTCAAGTGTGGAGAGGCAACGGATGCCTCTTTGGGTTGTGATGAGTCCTTGGGTGATTGGACTCTTATATTAAAACCACCATCCTTTTGAGAGGATGTTGGAGTGAGTTGTGGTTCCCGGGTAGTGCATTCGATAGAGGACGGAATAATGTCCTCTGTGAGATTAGCTTGGGTTGGGCTCAGCGTGTGCACGCCTTTTTCAATAGGGGATCCCTCTAGAACAGGGTCCCTAGAAACGTGGGT
>NW_020200731.1:0-34525 GCF_001531365.2 Cynara cardunculus var. scolymus
GGTTTAGATTGCGAACCAGTGCTCATAAAAGATGTATTGGCCGGATTCGCCATTGATAGAAGAAGAAAAGTAGGAATAAGAAGAAACTGATGAAATAATGAAGAACAAGGTAACCTGATGAAGAAGACTGGTGTTCTTGAGCGTATGAAGATTAATACCAAGAACAGAATAAATCAAATTAGAATTTGATTCCTDCTCTGATACCAATTGATAGGATCGATTAACTCAGTTTTGGATATTAATCAAATACTCTGGATGATCTTCAAAGATTAACAGTGCAGCGAAAACAATAAGAACAAACAGAGTAAACAATCAATGAAGAACACAGTTGATGAATGATGAACAATGAGAGAGTAACTTCAAATGATTTTCAATTGATTGGAAATGTTAACAATACAATATGGAAGCACACTGAATTACAAAGGCCTACGCTGCTATTCATACTCGTTCTTAACGGCTTTTCTGACATGACCTAGACGTACAAATTCATTTAAGCCATTCAAATAAAGCAGATTACAAGCATAGTCACTTGATAAGCACGAGCAGCTAACTAACCTAAGTAAAACADTAAAGAAGTTCTTCACAGAAGATAAAACTGCAGACCCTCTGTGAGCCATCCCAGAGGCTCTGCTGGATGTGACTTGAGAGCACTTGATTCCAGAGGATCATCTTCTAGAACCTCTGTGATAGACAACAGAGCATCTGTCATCTTAGACTTGTACGCTTTGTTTATAGAGAACCAGTTTCCAGAACCTCTGTGATAGACAACATAGGTATTGTCACTCTTTACTTGTACAATTGAACATCTTCTATTGTTGGTCCTCTGTGGTCTTCTGTGGTGGAACCTCTTCTGTCAACACTTGCAGTATTTACTTTTTCCATACTTTTACATTAAATGAAATGAGAGCTAACAGAAGATATGCTAGGTCCTTTTGATTTATCGTTCGCAGATTTAATATCTTTCAGTTTTCTCTTTCCTTTGTCTGAAGATTTCATCGATGGAGGAATACCATATTTCATTGAGGGTTTTGAGTGTTGAGGCTTCTTATTCTCAATGATTTTTGGTGATTCACAAGTTATCTCTTCTTCAGATTCAGAATTGAGAAAGTCTCTCGCTGATTTCTCGAAATCAAAATTAGCATGGATGTTTGTGGGAGGTGTGGGTTTAGAGGTTGATGCTTCAGAGTGATCTGCTTGAGGTTCCATCGATTTTGACTTAGATGAACTTTCAGTTTTACTTGGATGGTTCATCGATTCATCAGCTGATGGTTTCTCATTAGGATTCTCCTTTTCATCAACAGTAATTACTGATGAAGTGGAATTGACACCTAGAGACTCTAGTTTGACCATAGAGTTTTCCATCGGTTTCTGATTTGGAGATGTCATTCTTTTCATCAGAATTCTTACATGTACTGCTCTCGTACACCACATTTTCAAAATCCTGTCTTAAAACAACAATTTTTCCATCGACTTTAACTCTTTTAAAATTCACTTTTGGTTTTGGGATAAAGTCGGGTTTCTGAATGCATCCAAGTTTGAAAGTGGATTCAAGAGTGGATTTCTTTGAATCAATGAAGGAGTCCAAATCATTGAATCCAATCCCTTGAGAGTCCGTTTGACCATTTAACTTTTCATACACATCTTGGGCATCCTTGTATTTCTTCATCAGAAGTTCATTGGTTTGAAGCTTTTGATGAAGAATCTCCCTTTCCTTTTGAAAGAAATCTTTGAGAGCTACTGAGTTGAGTCTCTCTCCCTCATATTCTTTTAAAGCCTTAGTTTTCTTTTCTAAGTCTTTCGTTACTCGCTTGTTTAATTCCAGAAGTTTTTCTTCCTCTAATTTTTTAAGGGCGGTGATGCGAGTCTTTTCTTTCATTAGATCAACTTTTTCTTCGGTTAGAATATCAGTTTATAAAAACTGACTTATTTTTCCGCTTTAAGTCTTTCAGATTTTTCAAAGCTTAACTTTTCTTTTAATTTTAAAAAGTCCTCTGAAAGCTTTGTTACCGATAACTCTAGCTCAGATGGAGCCGAGTTGGTTTTATTGAAAGTAGACTCACATACTTGGTCATTGGTGTCAGAGGCAGATTCTGCATTGGACGTGGCCATCAGACAGATGAGTGCTTTGCCTTCTTCATCGGATGAAGAATCAGACATGCAGTTTTCTTTCTCAGGCATCAGGTTTCGCTCTCTAGGATTATACTTGTATTTATTCTTGTAATAGTCAGCATCCTTTACCAGTCGTCCTCTTCATTCTTTGGAAAAATGATCGATTTTTCCGCACCTGAAGCAGCAGAAGTCATTTTTCCTACATCTTTGTCCTCTTTCTTCTCCTCTCTTCTATCTGCTCTTCTTTCTTCTCTCTTCTCTTTCATCTCTTCTGTCTTCCCTCTGATGGAATTTAGATGGTGTTGGGTTCAAGATTAGAGCTAAAATGTTGTATTCAAGTTTCTCCATTTACTTAGCTTAATTGTAATTAGTTTAGTTTTATTTTCCTTAGTATAAATAGTCTTTTCTTTGTAATTGTAATTATACACAATTGATTACATCACTAATCTGAAAAGGTGATTTGACAGCCAAGTAATTCTCTCTCCAATCTATCTTACATTCATCTTTGTTCTTGAGATTTTATGATGATTACATCAAGATTCGTATGAAATTTGGACTTTTCAATTGGTATCAGAGCTAGGGCCGCACCGATGTGGGGGGGGGAATGTTGGGTCCGAAAAACCTAAACGTTCCCTCGAACCGGTCAAATCCGCGATTCTTAAACCCAACGCTCCTATAGCAATGCAGGAGCATCCCACATCGGTGAGGCTAGGGAGATTCGGCTTCCTTATAAGGAAGTGGGAGTCTTACTCCTACCAGTGACGCGTTTTAAAGCCGTGAGGGGTTGTGCTGACCAACCCAGAGCGGACAATATCACATGGGCGGTTCCCTAGTGCAGTTACCGGTCCAACAGATGGCTTCCTTTCATAGGATGGTTGGTACCTCTCCCTCTTGAACTCTCTTCATTCATAGGGTTTCTTGATGAACTTTTTCTGGAACTGTTTTGTAATCAAGGCCAGAGATTTGGCAAAGCCTTTGATATCATCATCTGATTCAAAAGTTTCATCTTCAGATTCTGATTCCACCACCAGTTCTTTCTTTCCTTTCTTTTTGTGGTCTCTTGGGAGGTCCTTGATACTTCCTTTTCTTCAGCTGCTAGAGCCAGGGGTCCACCGATGGACACCTTATTCTTCACGATGTCGTTCTCTTGTGCAACAAGTGTTCCATATACATCATGGAGTGACCAGCCGTCTAAGTCCTGATTTTCTTGAAGGGACATCGACAGTTGTGTCCATTCATCGCCTAGACTTTTAAGGAATAAAACATTGTTCTCTTCCTTCGTTCTAGAGATATCGTTTCGACAACATTGATTAATCAATGTGTTGAAACGATCGTTATGTCTTTTGAGTTGGTTCATCAGAAAGAGCCTTGAAGTTGGTGTRTTCGTTGAGACATTGGGCTCTATGATTCTTCTTCGTTTTTGCCCCTCCTTMCAATTGGCTTGCCAGCTCATCCCATAGTTCTTTGRCAGTGGAACATGCATCAAGAGATTGAATGATTTCATTAGGTATGGCCATGATTATCAGTCTTTTGGCCTTTTTGTCGATCTCAACCCGCTCTATGTCATCTTCATCCCAATTCTTTTCATCCATGGGCATGTAGTAGGCGGGAATTTCAGCTGTAGTATTTGTTTCTGGTACTATTGGAACAAGAGTTTGTGGAACATAGGGACCCTCCATAACAGATCGCAGAAGGTTTTTGTCCATCCCTTCTAGAAAATTCACCATTCGTATCCCCCATTGTGGGTACTTTTCTCTTTGAATAGTTGGAGGTTTGGTGAGGGAACCAACACTGTAGGCGGAGTTCCAGTTGACCATTAAGATTTTTTGGAGAGAGAAAGCTTACGTTTTTGTCCTTTCAAAAAAAAAAGTTTACGTTTTAGAGAAGATATTTTTTGTGAAAAACGTGAATTGAGAGATTTTTTATGATCGTTTGATTGAAAAACAATCAATTTTGCTTTGATACCGATTGTTGATCCCAAATCTCTCAATAACACTAATAATCAAGTTAAAAATAACCAAATTATAGTGTTTTAATGAACAAAATGATGAACACTCAAAAACAATGTATGAACATTCAAAGAACAATCTTGAGTGCCAATGATTTCACTTTATTCAATATTAATGTAGAAACGTAAAAGCGTCGTTGATTACAATAGGCCTAATCACCTATTTATACTAGTAGGCTAAGAAGAATTTAACTATCGAGCGAGACTATTTAGCTAATCTTCTACTAACAGATAGAGCTTATCTATAACTAGGATAAACATTAAAAACGAGATAAACTTTGTAGAATCTAGTTGTTGAATGATTATCTCCACTGTCTTTCATTGGATATGCGTTCATCCTTATCTTCATATCTTCATTGCTTGCCTCTGGTTGAACTGGTGAAGGAAACTCCAAGTGTTAGTATCCAGAGGGGTTATGGAGATGCACTTTCCATCGCATCTCTGGTCAGTTCATCGACCCTCTGGTTGTTCTTCAGACTTAGTCATTTTTCCTTGAAGTCTTCCAACGGCCTTCTGGTTCTTCATCACTTGTTTGTCTTCATTACTTCATGCAAAATACTTATAGGGTCTAACAATGACGACAAGTGCTAAATCCGCTCCCAAGTTTGAATACACGGTAAATAGTGCAAAGTTTGTTTCTTCTGCATCAAAGGGCTCAATTTCGAAATCTAAGCCAATTAAATTCACTCCGGAACAGAAAGAGAAATCCACTGCATGCTCTAATATTAATTCCTCTGTTTCAGAGAGGCCTCTGAAGGCCAAAGGAGTAGGAAAGAATAAAACAGAGAAGACTCATTCACTGTCAAAAAAATCAGATCTAGATAGGAAGTTTGTTAGAACTACCAATGCTAGGAATGATTGTAATAATTTGTTCTTTAAATCTAATAAATCATTTTGCCATTCAAAATGTGTCCATAATTGTGAAAGTTTCTATCTGCTGCATAAGTTAAAGCATCACTTCTTTGACCCTAACTGTCTTCTCTCTAGGTCATCAAGGACAAAATCCAAGAAGACCCAGAAGAGAAAGAAGGCTCCTAAAGCCAAGTCTGGTAACTTAGGTGAAGAGACGAAGCATCTCCCAAAGCCTAAAAAGCTATCCTCTGTCCCTAATCATCGAGGACCCATTATTAAATGGGTACCTAAATCCTTATAATTTGTTTTGCAGAAGTCGCATGTGGACATTTGGTATCTTCACTTCGGATGCTCAAGACACATGACCAGCAATAAGAGGTTGCTCTCCTCAAACAGAGAGAAGATTGGAGGAAAAGTGACCTTTGGGGATAACATGCAAGGAGAGAAAAAGGGATATAGAGATCTACTACATGGTAAGGTTTTTGTCTCTAAGGTTGCTTTTGTCTCTGGGCTTAAACATAATCTTTTAAGCATAAGTCAACTATGTGATTCTGGCTACAATGTCAAGTTTCAAAAGGAAGCTTGCTCCATTATGTCAGAATCAGGTAAGGAGTTGTTAAGAGCCAAGAGAAAGGGCAATCTCTATGTCTTGAACTTCTCACCAAGAGACAATTCAGAGACTCTTTGTCTCGTGTCTCGCAAGAGTGAAAAAGCTTGGCTCTGGCACCACAAGTTGTCTCACCTCAATTTCCTAAATACAGAGAAGCTTGTGAAGAATAATCTGGTTGAGGGACTTCCTGCCATAAAGTTCGAAAAGAACCATCTCTGTTCTGCATGTGAAATGAGAAAGCTCAAAAGAGCATCCCACAAAACTAGGACATATGTGTCCTGTGTCAGACCTCTGCATATGCTTCACGTGGATCTTTGTTGTCCAATCTCTGTGCAGAGCTTGTCTGATAAGAAGTATATATTAGTCTTAGTTGATGAATACTCACGATATATTTGGATTGAGTTTGTAACGCAGAAATAAGATGTTCCAGAGCTGCTAATCAAATTGATTACCAAGATTCAAGTACTTCTACAAAGCAAAATTCAGAAGTTGAGAAGTGATAATGAAACAGAGTTTAAGAACGCCAAGATTGATGCATACTTAGACACAGAGGGCATAACTTAGAACTTCTCTGCAGCAAGGACACCATAAAAAAATGGTGTCGTAGAAAGAAAGAATCGGACTCTGGTCGAAGCAGCTAGAACCATGCTAGCCAGCTCTGGTCTTCCAACTCGTTTTTGGGCTGAAGCCATCTCGACCGTCTGCTTTATTCAAAATAGAGCAACGGTGGTAAAGAAGCATATGAAGACGCCTTATGAACTAATCAACCAAAGAAAGCCTAACGCTAAATTTTTGCATGTCTTTGGTTGCAGATGCTTCATCCTGAATGATCGAGATCAACTTGGCAAGTTTGACAAGAAAGCCGATGAAGGCAAGTTCCTTGGTTATTCCACAAAAGCCAAGGCATACAGAGTCTTCAATCAACGAACCAAGACGGTCCTGGAAAGCATCAACGTCTTGTTCAACGATAAAGAATAAGTGACTTCAGAGTACCTCAGCTCTGGACTCGATCTTAACAATCAGACTTCCAATTCTCAAATGAAGTCAAGGGAATTGGAACTCAAGCTCTTATTTGAAGACTTCTATGGTTATGAAGACATCTCTGTACGTGCACCAAAAGATGAATCTACGAGTGCAAGTGAAGAACCACAAACGACAAGTACAACTGACTCTGGTTCTTCACACACCACTGCTTCCTCTGGTGATCATGCGAATTCACAACCAGTGCAAACAAGCTCTGCATCAGAGCCTAGTCTCGTAGAGCCAGAGCATGATACCTCTGGTTCTGCACCTTGTTCCTCTGTACCATCATCCGAGGTGGAGCATGTAACGATCCACAACTTCCAATAACATATAATCTACACATAGTCATATCCATGACACAAAATGTCATATTTTTTACAAAACATGGGCTAACAAAAACTTTGTTAATAGATTTATGTGCATCTAAACATCGTCGTTCAAACTTTCCCCTTGCCTTTATCTTGTGATGTGTGATGACCTGCAAAACAGGTTAGTCGAACAATTGAGCATTAGACCCAAAAGGTTTAGTGAGTGTACGAATTTCATAGAAATAACTTACATTCCAAACTAACAGTTTAGAATCAAACCTGTACAGATACAAACATTTTATCTATTATTGGTATAGAATATTTTCCTCTCGTGGTTACACCGCCATGTATTACATCTCTCTCGCGGTTACACCGCCATTACATCTCTCTCGCGGTTACACCGCCATTATATCACACTCTCGCGGTTACACCGCCATTACATCTCTCACACGGTTACACCGCCATTACATCTCTCTCGMKGTTACACCGCCATTACATCTCTCTCGCGGTTACACTGCCATTGCATCTCTCTCGCAGTTACACTGCCATTACATCACTCTCTCGCGGTTACACCACCATTTCATCTCTCTCGCGGTTACACCGCCATTACATCAGGAAATTATAAACAATATAGTCTTGACTGGATATGAAATCCGGTGAACTTCAACCGTATTGGTAATCCGGACAATCAATTGGACTTGATACCCGGACAACTAATCTTGAATAATTTAGGCAAACAACAATTAACCCTTGGCCGGTTTAGATATATCTGGACATCCCTTGGCCGATTTAGGAGAAATCCGGTTGATACTCAAGCGATTTAAATAGAATCCGGTTGCCTCTTGAGTGGTTTAGAGAAAATCCGGTAATGCCTTGAACGGTTTAAGATAAACTCGGACATCCCTTGTCCGGTTTAAGGTTGAATCCGGACAACACTTGAACGATTTAGATGAAATCCGGTCAACACTTGTCCGGTTTAAGGCTGAACGCGTACGATTTATAGTGAGATTCAAAATAAGACAATTCCAATAGCAATAAATTGTATGCAAAAAATTTATCCTCAAAGCAAAATACACTCACCTTCGAATGTTGATCGGATTAAGCCTACGATTTACCTTCAGTCTGTACTCTCAATGTTCACAGAAAAACTTTCTAAAAGCCAACCCCTTTTCTTTTTACATAAACTTGCTATAAATAGCAAGTGTATGGCCGCCTTTCATCAAAAGTTGGTTATACCAACCTCAACACCCACACAAACACACACACATGCTTAACTTAAAATCCAAGATTTTATAAAAAAATCTTAAATTCTTAAATTCTTAAATACTATACCGAATATTACAACATTCCCTCCTAAAAAGAATTTCGTCCTAGAATTCCATTAAGTAAACAAATAGGGATATTTCATCCACATCTCTGATTCTGATTCCCAGGTGGCGTCTGGTTCTTTATGATAACGTCACTAAACCTTTAGTAATCCAATCTCTTTATTTCGTAGTTTCTTCACCTTGTAGTCAGTAATGAATTCAGGGGTTTCTTCAAAGCACAATCTTTCATCAACCTTAATCTTAGGTAGAGGCACTGCCACATCCGGGCTTATTAGACACTTCCTTAAATTTGACACATGGAAAGTATCATGAATTCCACTTAGCTCTAAAGGAAGTTCTAGCTTGTAAGCCACTTCCCCAACCCTTCTAATGACAGGGAATGGTCCAATATACCTCGGACTTAACTTCCCTTTCTTACCAAAACGTACTATTCATTTCCAAGGTGATACCTTTAACATTACTTTTTCACCTTCTTGGAATTCAATCGGCTTTCGACGTTTATCTGCATAACTTCTTTGTCTATCTTATGCCACTTTCATTCGTTCCTGTATCAAGCCAATTTTATATGTAGTTTATTGAACTAACTCAGGCCCAGCCAACTATTTTCACCTATTTCATTCCAACACAAAGGAGTTCGACACTTTCATCCATACAGAACCTCGAAAGACACAGCTTGAATACTTGAATGATAATTATTGTTGTATGCAAATTCCACCAGAGCCAAATGACTATCCCTTGATCCTCCAAAATCAATTACACATGTTGTAAGCATATCTTCTAACGTTTGGATAGTTCGTTCACTTTGTCCATCAGTCTGAGGGTAATAAGTTGTACTTAGCTTAATTTGTGAACCCATCTCTCTTTGGAAGCTCTTCCAAAACATAGAAGTGAATCGGCTATCTCTATCAGAAATGATTGATAGAGGAACACCATGACGTATGACTATCTCATCAATGTATAGTTTTGCCAATCTCTCCACTGAATATGATTCTTTTATAGGTAAGAAGTGTGCAGATTTGGATAACCAATCTACTATCACCCATATAGCATCATAACCTTTTGATGTTTTCAGCAATTTGGTTATGAAATCCATAGTGATGTGATCCCACTTCCAAACTGGAATTTCTAAGGATTGCAACTTACCATAAGGACGTTGGTGTTCAACATTTACCTGAAGACATGTCAGGCATTGTTCAACATGTTTAGCTGTATCCTTTTTCATACCTGGCCACCATTAATTGTAATACGTGATTTGTGAGCCTCACCCAAAATACGTTTCCTGAGACCACCATAGCATGGTACCCAAATTCTGTTCTGAAAATTCCAAAATTTTCTGTCATCTCTCACCAGTTCAGATATTAATTCACCCAATCTTTCCTGTTTAATCTAATCTTCCTTCATGGCCTCATGTTGAAACTCTCGTAATTCTTCCTGAATACTTGGTAGTAACTTAACCCGTAGAGTTATAGCTTTGATAGTTCCACTTTTCTCTTGTCGGCTTAACGCATCGGCCACTACGTTTGCTTTTCCTTGGTGATACAAAATTTCACAATCATAATCACTAACCAATTCCAACCATCGTCTCTGACGCATATTCAGATCTTTCTGATGGAACAGATGTTGCAAGCTATTATGACCTGTGAAAATTTGACATTTCGTTCCGTATAGATAGTGCCTCCATATCTTCAAAGCGAATACTACTGCCACCAATTCCATATCATGAGTAGGATACTGTCTTTCATGATCTTTTAACTGCCTTGAAGCATATCAATTACCTTTCCATGTTTCATCAGTACACAACCCAAACCCATCTTTGATGCATCACTATATACCACAAAATCTTCCATTCCATCTGGCAAGGATAGAATTGGTGCACTGCATAACTTATCTTTTAACATCTGAAAGGCCTGAGCTTGTGCTTCATCCCACTCATATTTTACATTCTTTTTTGTCAGCTTTGTTAATGGGGTAGCTATACAAGAGAAATCTTGTATAAACTTATGATAATACCCAGCCAATCCAAGAAAACTTTGGATTTCCATTGGAGTCATTGGAGCTTCCCACTTTTCAATGGCTTCAATCTTAAGAGGATCTACTTTAATGCCTTATTTTGAAATAACATGTCCCAAAAACTGAACCTCTCGCAACCAAAATTCGCACTTCGACATCTTAGCATACAGTCTTTCTTGTTTCAGTAATTCCAGGAGTAATCTCAAATGATAAGCATGCTCTTCTTCTGACCGAGAATATATCAAAATATCATCAATGAAGACAATCACAAATTTATCAATATAGGGACGGCAGACCCTATTCATCATGTCCATAAAGGCTGCAGTCGCATTTGTGAGTCCAAATGGCATAACCAAAAATTCGTAATGGCCATAACATGTACGGAATGCCGTTTTCGACATATCTTCATTTCGAATCTTCAATTGATGATAACCAAACCGTAAATTAAATTTTGAAAATTAAGTAGCCCCAACCAATTGATCAAACAAATCATCAATTTTTGGGAGAGTATACTTATTTTTGATTGTCAATTTATTCAGTTCCCGGTAATCAATGCACATCCTCATTGATCCATCCTTCTCCTTTACAAATAGCACCGACACACCCCATGGAGAAGTACTTAGTCAGATAAAATCTTTATCCAATAATTCTTTCAATTGTGACATTAACTCCTTTAACTCAGAAGSAGCTAATCTATATGGTGCACGTGCAACGGGTGCTGCTCCAGGAAGTAATTCAATTTGAAATTCAATATTTCGATCCGGAGGTAGACTTATCAAATCTTCTGGAAATACCTCAGGAAATTCTCTTACGACTGGGATATCCTCCATCTTTCCTTTTTCTTTTATCATGTCTATAGCATATGCAAGAAAACTAACACATCCCTTCTGTACATACTTTCGAGCCTTTAAAACTGAGATAAGGCTAGAGTAACGATCTCGTCGATCCTCGTAAATCACAACCTTTCCTTTTTCCGGTAGGTCTATACGGATCATCTTTTCATCATAGACTATGTTAGCTTGGTTTTTAGCTAACCAATCCATGCCTATAATTATATCAAACTCCCTTAAAGGCAAATGAAATAATTGTATAGACACCTCACACCCTTCTATGCTTATAAAACATTCATCCATCATTTCCTTAACCGAAACTTCACTATCCTTTGTTGTTTCCACAATCAGATCTCCACTTAACGCTTTAGATTCTAAATGTGCATAGTTCACAAACGACGGTGATACAAAAGAACGATTTGCACCCGAGTCAAATAAAACTTTGGCACATACTGAATTAACAAGGAATGTACCTGTCACTACTTCAAGATGTTCTTCTGCCTCGCCTCTCGTCTGTTAGACCCCTTAAGTAAGATGTATGAAGTAATGAAGACAAACATGTGATGAAGAACCAGAAGGCCGATGGAAGACTTCATGGAAAAATGACTAAGTCTGAAGAACATCCAAAGGGTCGATGAACTGACCAGAGATGCGATAGAAAGTGCATCCCCATAACCCCTCTGGATACTAACACTTGGAGTTTCCTTCACCAGTTCAACCAGAGGCAAGCAATGAAGATATGAAGATAAGGTTGAACTCATATCCCATGGAAGGACGAAGATGGCATAGTAATAAGGAACAAGGCCAGGCTTGTTGCCAAAGGCTACTGCCAGGAAGAAGGGATTGACTATGATGAGACATTTGCTCCTGTTGCAAGACTTAAAGCCATCAGGATATTCCTAGCCTATGCAGCACACAAAGGCTTTAAGGTCTATCAGATGGATGTCAAGTATGCCTTCCTCAACGGCAAACTTCAAGAAGAAGTTTACGTGCAACAGCCCCCTGGCAATAGCCTACAAGACCCTAGTTGGGTCGACGCCATGCAAGAAGAGCTCCAACAATTTGAGAGGAATACTCTTGTACTGTTACCAAAGGATAAAATTGCAATTGGCTGTAAATGGGTTTTCAGGAACAAGAAGGATGAAGATGGGATCGTAGTGAGAAATAAATCTAGGCTCATAGCAAAAGGCTATAGCTAGGAAGAAGGCATAGATTATGACGAGACCTTTGCGCCAGTAGCAAGGCTAGAAGCTATACGCTTGTTCTTAGCCTTCTCTGCTCATAAGGGATTCCAAGTTTATCAAATGGATGTTAAGTCAGCCTCCTTAAATGGTAAGCTGAAGGAGGAAGTCTACGTTCAACAACCTCTGGGGTTTGAAAGCTCCACACATCTAGAGTACGTCTATTTCTTAGACAAAGCTCTGTATGGACTTAAGCAAGCACCTCGAGCCTGGTATGAACGTCTCTCATCTTTTCTCTTGTCTAATGGTTTTGAAAAAGGTAAAATCGATACAACTTTATTTATTAAGAGGTATAAAGGTGAGATGCTCTTAGTACAAATCTATGTGGATGACATTATCTTTGGTTCAACGAACCAGAGGCATTGTGATAAGTTATCTGCGTTGATGAGGAACGAGTTTGAAATGAGCATGATGGGAGAATTAACATTCTTCCTTGGCTTGCAAGTAAAACAGAGGGAGGACGGTATCTTTATTAGCCAACCTAAGTGTGTCTCAGACATATTAAAGAAATACTAATTCCACAACTCTTCCACTATGAGAACACCAATCGCTACAGGAACTAAGCTTGACACAGATCCATCTGGAAAATTGGTGGATGTTAAGACTTACCATGGAATGATTGGATCACTACTATACCTCACGGCTAGTAGACCATACATCATGTTTGCCACATGTCTCTGTGCACGTTTTCAAGCAAACCCAAAAGGAATCTCACCTTGCGGCTGTAAAAAGAATCTTTAGATACCTTAAAGGGACTCAATTTTTGGGTCTCTAGATACCTTAAAGGGACTTAATTTTTGCGTACACAGATTCTAATCATGAACGTTGTAAACTTGATCGAAAGAGTACATCAGTGGGCTACCAATTACTTGGAGACAAGCTCTTAAGCTGGATCTCAAAGAAGCAGAACTACGTCTCTACTTCCACAGTTGAAGCAGAGTATGTAGCAGCAACCACTTGTTGTTCCTAAGTGATATGGATGAAGACTCAACTAAAAGACTATGCCGTAGAGTTTGAGAAGATTCCTATTTTGTGTGACTCAGAAAGTGCCATCGCAATCACAGCCAATCCTGTGCAACACTCAAAAACAAAGCACATCGATGTTCGATATCATTTCATCAGGGACCATATAGAAAAAGGTACGATTGAAATATTTTTTGTTAGTACAGATTTACAACTTGCTGACATATTTACAAAAGCTCTTGATGAAAAGAGAGTTAACTTTTTGGTTAGCAAGTTGGGTATGCTAAATCTTTCCAACTAAGCCAGAGCCTCTGTATGTACTATACAGAGCCTCTACATCCTCATGCACACTTCTGTTTGTATTGTGTTTATTGTATTGATCCATGAGACAGAGCCTCTGCATAGTACATGTAGAGCCTCTTGCTCAAGTCCTAGTTGTCTTATGGTACAAAGCCTCTGTATAGTACATACAGAGCCTATGTACCTGGGTTCTTATGCTTGTGCAATACTTATCAAATATGATCCAAGCATAGTTCAAGGGGGAGCAGATAAGCAGAGCTCAAGTCGAGGGGGAGTGCAAGATCATGTCACACAGAGCCTCTGTATGTACTATACAGAGCCTCTGCTWCAAAACTTKTATKTTTATAGGACAGAGCCTCTGTATGTACTATACAGAGCCTCTACTTCAAAACTTTTATGTTTATAGGACAGAGCCTCTATATGTACTATACAGAGCCTCTGCCTCTAAGCATAGCAAGTTTTCTATACAGAGAAGATGTATAGTCCAACCACGAGTCTCTGTATGAAATCCTAAGCTATGTTATCTCTTCATGTAGTACTTTGGTTCTTTTCAAAATCTCTATTTTACACAAACCAAAATATTTACACTTGTTAAAATTTTGTTTTGAAATTCAAAATATATTATTTGATTAAGAAGGCGTACGGTTCTTTATTTTTAATATTTTTAATAGCTGTCATTTAAACTAAACGTCACCGCTTGTGAGCTTAATTTTTCAAACGCGGGAGGCGCCACTTCTAGCAGGCAGTCCACGTGGCGTTGCCCCACAGGCTGTGTAAAAACCGCTTCAGTTTAACCTGACGATTGGGGAACAAATTACTCGAGTGCTTTTTATTTTTCTATTTAAACAAATTTTGTACCCCCAATTTCTTTTTACGCTTTCAAAGAAATTAAAGAGAACTCGTCGTCTTCAACCTCCAAACCGCCATTGTTCCTTCTCCAAGGTTTCAAATGAGTTCCTGGAACTCCAATCAGTGATCGAAACTTCATCCCGTTTGTCAAGTAAGTCCTATTAATTCTTTTCTACACCCATTTAAAGAATCACGAACCGATTCTTGAAACCCTAGCTTTTCTTTCAAACCCTTCTTTTTCTACCAAGAACCTGCAAACATGTCATCTTCAGAATCTGGAGATTCCCAAACACACACCACAACCCTCAAAACCGTTGAGGAAACTAATCAAAACTTGGTTCCTCTTCCAATCAAAGCTAATAACCATGCCCTCCACCTTTCTCTTAAAAACTTTGACCAAAAATACCACCCAATCATCAATATCCTTCAAAACCACTTTCTAAACCCTGCGTTGACAAACACCGATGACCTCGTACCTGAATGGTGCATTCAAGAATTCTGGAAATCTTGCGCCATTACGGACTCTCAAAGAGGAATCGTTGGAGAATTTTATGTCTCATCCTCAAAAGAATTCTTCATTGTTCGTATATTCAGGTCTTTGTTTTCTTGCATTCTTGAAATTCCAGCAAAAACAGACCTAGAGCTTGCTGAGTACGCCCCTCTCCCATCTGGGGATGAGATCGTGGCCTTTCTAAAATTCTTGGGGTACAATAAGGCCATCCAATAACCTTCTCAGTACCGTCGCCAATACCTCCCTCCAATGTGGAACACTCTGTTCACATTCGTCAACATATCTCTTACTAGGAAGATTGGGAGCTTAGACATGTGCTCCACAAACATTCTACAAATACTGTATGGCATCGTCTTCGACCTGTCTCTGGATTACTCCTTGATACTCTACACAGAGTTGAAGGCTGTTGTGGCCAGGAAATGTCAAGAAGTGGCCAAAGGGAAAGAACTTCCATCTATATTGTTTTCGCGCTTCTTAGGTCTTCTCCTAAGACCTGTTCTTGATGACCACAACATAGATGTGGGACGTCTGCCTGTGCACAAAGTGAACGTTCTTACTCACTACAGGCCAACAGTCAACAAGGAGGGCTACGCGGTAGAAAGGCCCATTCCAAAGAAGCTCTTGGCGTATATGAAGACAAAAGAGATTAGGAGAGCATACAAACGTACATGCGAGACACTAGAACCAGATTCTCGAACCCCGGTACGCATAGGAACAATCGAAAAGGAAGAGAGAACAGAGGACACCTTAAGGCTGAGATTAGAGCAAGAGAGGAAGAAACAAAGAAAAAGAGAGGAGATGAAGAAAAAGAAAATAGAGAGGGAGAGAAAGAAGAAGGAAGAGGAAGAACGTGCATAGCAGGCTAGATTGGCAGAGCTTGCTCGTGTACAAGCAGAGGAAGAGCGAGAAGAAAAAGCTTGAGAGGCAGAGATTGCTTGCCTAAGGGAGGAGGCAAGACGTAGAGTAGTGGAAGAAGCTCATCAATCATCTGGCTCTAATCAAGAGGATGACCAAGAGCATTTTGAAGATGCTGCTGGGTCTTACACTTCTAGTTTGGAAATGTTTGATAGCATTGCTGAAAAGCTTCAAACTTTAAATGAAGAAAGAAAAGTTTTTTCTTTGGAAAAGAAGAATACTGCAAAAAAGAATGCAACTATTGCTAAAGAGCTAACAGAGAAAAATAAATTGCTTGACATTGCTTCAGATAATGATAAGGGAAGTTTTGAAGATGAAAGAAAAGAATTAGAGGTAGAAAGAAAATATTTTGAGAAAATGAGAAGAGAGTTGGAAGGTAAGTTTACTGAAACTTTAATGAAATTGTTGGATTTAAAGACAGAACTTGTAGTTGAAATGAATATGAGAACAGAATGTAAGAAGAAATATGATTTAGTTACTGATGAGAGAGACCAGTTACTTAAGAAAACAAAAGAATTTTCTAAATCAAGTGCTGAAAGCTCAACTAGATCTCAATCTAAGTGTAAAACCTGCTTTTATAACTGTTCCAGTGTCAAATCCAACAGTTATTCAAGTAGTCCTAAATCCATTGTTTCTAAGAACAAGTATCGTATTTTAAATCAGTTTACAATGGTTATGTCATTGAATCACAAAATAATTCTTCAAAAGTAAAACAAGTTTGGGTAAATAAAGTTGATTCTGTTGTTTCTCATAAACCTGTTGAAAATAAGAAATCATTTGTGACTAATATTGTTCTTCTTTGCACTGTAAAGTCTACTAATCAATTGATCAGTCTTAGCAAGAGAAGAATTTGGTGCTCAACTTGCGGAACAAATGATTTTGTCAACAAGAAGAAAATTAACAATGGTATGGGAACAACTGGTAAGAGAACAGTTGGAATGGATATAATAGGTATGATAATGACTTGTATGGTTTTTATTGCATATATGATCTACCTATTAAAAGAGCCAAAAAGAATTTATCTGATAGGAATAGATGGTATGGAAATTTTAACATCCCTCAAGCCAGTACTAACAAAGTAGGACCCATATTTGTCTGGGTACCAAAATCTACTTAATCTGTTGTGCAGGTGTGTCATATGTTGTACTGATATGAAATATTATTTATATGATACACTAATGCATGAGGACTAAATAATTTGCCCGAAAATAGTTTCTAAACACCCAGTTCAGGACCTTCTCTTCAAATCTGAGCTGAAATGTTTTTCAAACTCTGAGCTAACTCAAAAGGAGAATAATGTTTTATCTGTTTGAAGAGGAAATCTATTTTCTAGGGGGTGTTTTGGAATTTTTTTTTAGCTGATTTCAAATCGAGTATCATTTCTGATCAGGTATTTCTTTGAGATTTCACTTGTGTAATTTCTTTTAATACATATATACGTGTTTCAGCTATTCTTCAAATTGTTATTATGACGTCTCTTAAATGAAAATCATTTTCGGTGATAACACACTCGTTTGTATTTAAAGTTTGTTTTCTGAGCTTATCTGAAACATATTTTCTTGATTAATTCATAATTCTTCATTCTTTGTTTGAATAAATCTGTAAACTTCTTCTTACAGATCTTCATTCATTTCTCCCAACTATTTTGAATAATCTGTTTTGTACATCAGTCCTGTTTGATTGTTCATTTACTTGATTGCTATATTTTTCTTGATCAATTTTCATCTAATCAATTGTGCATAAATGTAATAATATTTTTGATCAATCTTTTGTGATCAAATGAGCTTACAGTGTTATTTTAGAAGGGACTGAGAGCTTCAGTAAAATACCTTTATGAACTGTCAGAACCGGCAGCCTTACCCAAGAGGGCATCCATATTTGTGTGAGCTTAAATGCAAAATGGGTTTGTGTGAGAGCTTAAAATGAAAATGAGAGGGGTAGTTGTGAGATAAAAGAATTGATAAGAGTTTTGTCAGGATTAAAAGATTAAAAGTATCTTGTTCTATCCTCTATATCCAGGCAAACCACAAAATCTATTAGTTCTCAATTCTTTGGAGACTAATATTGAAAAAGGCAAAGCCCAGGCCAATTCTTGTCACAACCCCACCAACTACTCATTTATCTCTCAACAGATAAATGTTTCAATAACATTTGGGGAACGCAACTCATAATCTATCAGTTTCTCTTTTGGAGATAAGTGATAATGAAAAATGAGGATATATGTCCCCCCCTTCAAGTCCTTATGATCACAAATTGAGTTTTGTAGTCCACACCGTTTATCATTTTGAGCCTAATTCGAAGCATTAGTTGCTTTATCTTTTCTCACTACACAAATTTACAAAATATTTGTTATTTTGTTATAACATTCATAGATATGATTTTTCAAAGCTATCAATAATTGAATAGAAGTCCTGGTGAGATGAACATCAAAAAGACTCATATATAAAGTACATTCGTTGTACTGAATATATTTGTTATATTCACAAGTCAATCCTTTTATAAGATGGTTAACAGGTTCATAAGTTGAATCTTGTTCTTTCCCTCATATTCATAGTCTGCAAAGGTTATATAAACGAATTTGAAAAGATTTGCTTACCATTTTATGAATTGACGGCATACTTTCAAGATTCATTCATTTTTGGTGTATGATGTAAATGCTTCTCATTTCATCATATGGGGGAGTAATCTGCGTCATTTCTAAAGATCGGGAATTTGTGACAAGGAGTGAATGTGATGATTGTTGATAAGTGCTGAAGATTATTGTGTTGTGAGGGGGGGAGTAATTGTGAAGTTCATATCTTAAAAGAGTTTACTGGTCCTTAAAAAAGAGATTTCAAGTGATACATTTTTTTATCTGTTTTGGGGGGAGAATGTTTCGTTTTAAAGGGGAGATTGTTTCACTTTAAGTGGGAGAATGTTCAAAGGGATTTAAAATTTTATGAAGCTGAATAAAGTGAAAGTTATTTGAAGAAGTTAATTAAAGATCATATCTTCAAAATTCAAGTCTGAAGACTGTTGCTGATTCAGACTTATTTCCAAAGAGGAAGAAAGTGTGAGTTTGTTTGAAGAATGTTTTAAAGGTTTAAAGTTGCTTAAAGTTTCAGAGATTCAAAAGAGATACAAAATGTACAATTCTTTCAAGCTTGAATCCAAAGGGAAAGAATGTTGGGTTTGAGTTTTTTAGCTTAAATGTTGAATTCAATCTTGTATTTTTCTCCTTTACATGTTTGTAATTGTGTTTTGGTTAGACCTATAAATAGGATTTGTCTTAGTTAATTTTAGAGAGCATGCTTAATTGGTGATAATCAGAATTACAGTTTGTAATAAGTGTGCTTTTGAATCTGAATCTAGTTCTGGGTACTTGAATCTTCATTTCTAGATCAAATGCAAAGAATGATGCTCAAATTGGAGGATTTTCAGCATAAACTTAAAAATAAAAAAGATCATCTTGTTATTTTAGAAAAAAAAAACTTAAGAAACAACAAAATAAATTTCTTGGTTTACATTTTGAAAATCCTGGAAGTTTTGCATGAGCTCATTCTTTGATATCTGAAAATCAAAAGATTGTCGAACAAAAGGATATCTTGACTGAAGAAATTTATAAAATATCATAAGTCATTAGAGTTGACTAATGATGACATTATTGTTAAAAACAATACTCTTACTTTGCAAAACAAGCGCTTACTCAAAAAGCTCAAGGATTTTGAAGAAAAGTTGTATAAGAGAGGTCAAACAGATCAAACAATTTTTCTGAACAAACGAACTAAAGCAAGATTTCTCAATCCTAGAGAAGGTTCGGGTTATAGAAATCCAAATTGTTTAAAGAAAGCTCTTTATTATACTCCAACGTTATACAAGTTTGAATATATAGACCTCGGTCCTGATTATCAAATCCAATTTATGAAAGCATCTAATGAAGTTGCGGAACAAGAAAATTATATATATAGAAAAAGAAAAGATAAAATGCAAGTTCCTTTCAGTTATACTGGTTTAAATGAAAGCTATGAAACAAGAGTTCCTGCACTTTATACCAATTATTATCACAGTTATTCTAATGCAGAACTCTCTTCAAAAACCAGTTGAACAAAAACCTTACACTCCTAGCCTTATTTTGGAAAAACAGATTGTTCAACTGGAAAATATTTTAAAGAAGAAAGACTTTTGTTTGGAAAAGAAAAAGAATTGCTTTTGACTAAATATTAAAATTTTGAAGATTTAAGTGTAATACAAGAAGAAGAGGGTTGTGAGTCTGTTGATTCAGAAGCTTCTTCATGTAAAGCATTTATGGAAAATTTCTTTGCTAAATCTTTTTGTGAATCTACTGATTCAGATGAATTCAAAATTTCAAAAGAAGAATTGGACTTTTTAAAAATTCTAAATTCAGATGTTTGTTTGGTTGAAGATTTTGATCAATTTGACTTTTCTCAACAACTTCCAAGCCATGTTTAATTTCTTGAAAAATTTAAAGAAGAGGCTGAGGATCTTGTTAAATCCTTTGAGGGAGAAAGTTCTAATTCTAAATCAAAACCTATTTCTGTGAACTCTAATTATAAAAATAAATAAATCAAAAAGACGTTCGAAGAAGCAGAAGAAGAATACTGATAAAAATACAAAACAAAGGTTAATCATGAAAAATCTTCAAATGATTTTAGTTCTGATGTTATAGATAAATCGTTCAAGAGCATGTATATCTGAAAAAGTAAAAGGCTTTACGAAAGTAGATTTAGCAACGTCTTCTCCATTACCTAGAAATAGTAGAAATAACAGTTTTGCTAATGATGTAAAGAACAAAGTTTGTGATGTGAAAAAGTACTCTTCGAATGAAATAATTCATTTAGCAAATGGCAAAATCTGTTGTTCTAACTGTGGTGGGGTGATTTTGTTTCTTTTACTTATTTCAACTATGTCCATAATGTTTGTTCTAATACTGATTGGGTTAAACCACAATTCCAAAAAAAAAGATGTTTAAAAAAAAACAGTTGATTTGGTAGTTACAACATACCACCAACAAAATCTAATCTGAAAGGACCTATACTGAAGTGGATTCCTAAAGCTAAGTAATTCATTTTATAGGTAAATCGACATGTGTAGTTTTTAGATTCAGGAAGCTCGAAACACATGATTGGTAGAAAGGATTTATTGTCTAGTTTTGTCGAATCCTTTGGAGGTAAAATCAGGTTTGGGAACGATTATTTCTCACATATCGTCGGATATGGTGACATCAAATTTAATCATGAAGAAGGTTCCTTATGTGGAAGGGCTTGAGCATAATCTATTTAGTATAGGTCAGTTATGTTATAAGAATCTAGATGTGAGCTTTAAATCAAACCGGTGTAGTGTCCGAACTGCAAATGGTAAGGAGTTTTAACAGGAACAAAAAAATCTAACCTCTAGACCATTGTCCTTTCCAACCTGAAAGTAGATACCAATGTCTGCTTGTTGTCCAAGCCTATATGCAACAGAACCTATTGTGGCATAGACGCCTTTCCCATTTGAACTTTAAGAATTTGAATAAGCTAGTATCTGAGGGTTTAGTAGTCAAAAGGTTACCTGACCTGAAATTTCAAAAAGACCACGTTTGTGCAGTATGTGAATTGGGAAAGATGAAAAGGGCTTCACACAAGTCTAAAGTTGAGAATAGCATTAAACGTCCTCTGCAGTTTCTACATGTGGATCTGTGTGGTCTGATGCGAGTGCAAAGTACCAATGGCAAACGTTATGTTCTAGTCATAGTGGATGAATATTCAAGATAGACATGGGAAAAATTCTTGAGATCTAAGGATCAAGCCGTAGAGACCACTATTTCATTTTTGAAGAGCATTCAAGTTAACTTGCAGTTGTCTGTTCCAGAAGCTGAGAACAGATGATGGAACTGAGTTTACAAACAAGACTCTACTCTCATTCTTGGATTCTATTGGTATGTTGCATACATTCTCTGCAACCCAGACACCACAACAAAATGGTGTCGTTGAGCGTAAAATGTAAAAACCGGATCCTGGTTATTACCCAAGGTAATTTATATGTGATTATTTGATTTAAATGATTACGTGATGGCATGATAAGTTAAATACATGCTAGTATGAGAAGTTGTGTATTAGTTTGATATGTATATATATATATATATATATATATTAGGTGCATGCATGGAATATGGAATAAGTATGTATGCATGTATGTGTATGCATGAGTGCATATTTAAAGTTTAAGCATGAGTTGGAAAGAGGAAAGGATGGCGGTTAGCCGACCTTTCCTGTTTTGGGAAGTATAAATAGGAGGCTTAGCCTCTTCATTTGTTTTTCCGGCTATTTTTTAGAAAGTTGAGAGGTTTAGAGAGAAGTGTTGTTCGGTTTGCTAAAAGGAAGTGATTTCAAGTTGATTGCAAGTGTCAAGTTTCAAAAGGGTTGATTTCCAGAATTTGATTTCAAAAGCCTGTTAAGGTGAGTGTTTTCTAAATCTTTTTGCATAAAGTTTACTTCTGGTTTCAATTGCTTATTTCATGTTATTATTCTTTGGAAAGAAACCTTGCATAGTTTTGTTTAAGTGTTTGTCCGGACATAGAGTGACCGGATAAAGGATTTATTAGGCCTAGCACTTCGCCTTGGGGTGCTCCGGTCTTGTTTGTCAAAAAGAAGGATGGATCTATGCGAATGTGTATAGATTATCGTGAACTGAATAAATTGACAATCAAAAACAAATATCCTTTACCAAGAATTGATGACTTGTTTGATCAATTGGTAGGGGCAAGTTATTTCTCTAAAATTGATTTGAGGTCAGGATATCATCAGCTTAAAGTCAGAGAAGAAGATGTTGCTATAACAACATTTAGAACAAGATACGGGCATCACGAATTCTTAGTTATGCCATTCGGCTTAACTAATGCGCCCGCAACTTTTATGGATTTGATGAATAGAGTATGTAAGGAATATCTTGATAAATTAGTTATTGTATTTATCGATGATATTCTTATATACTCTAAAACTGAAGAAGAACATGCAAAACATCTTCATCTGATACTGGAAGTGTTGAAAAGAGAAAAGTTGTATGCAAAATTGTCCAAGTGTGAGTTTTGGTTAAGAGAAGTTCAATTTCTGGGACATATCATTGCAGAATTAGGGGTAAAAGTTGATCCAATGAAAATAGAAGCAGTTGAAAAATGGGAAGCTCCAAAGACTCCGTCTGAAATTCGTAGCTTTTTGGGTTTGGCCGGTTATTACCGAAAGTTCATCCAGAATTTTTCTAAGATAGCTATGCCATTAACCAAATTAACTCGAAAGAATGTTAAGTTCCAGTGGGAAGAAAAACAGCAAGAAGCTTTCCAACTATTAAAGGATCATCTTTGTAGTGCACCAGTGTTAACCCTACCAGATGGATCTGAAGACTTTGTGGTTTATAGCGACGCTTCAAAGTTAGGGTTGGGATGCGTTTTAATGCAAAGGGGGAAAGTGATTTCTTATGCATCAAGACAATTGAAAGAACATGAGAAACAGTATCCAGCTCATGACATGGAGTTAGCTGCAGTGGTTTTTGCATTGAAGATCTGGAGACATTATCTTCTAGGAATGAAATGTCAGATTTATACTAATCATAAAAGTTTACAACATTTGTTCAACCAGAAAGATTTAAATATGCGACAACGTCGATGGATTGAATTAGTCAATGATTATGATTGTGAAATTCTCTACCATCCAGGAAAAGCTAATGTGGTGGCGGATGCTTTGAGCAGGAAGGAAAGAAGTGGAACCATCAAGACTGTAGCAATGAGAATGAATTTGATTCCTGATATTCGTAAGAAAATTCAGAAGTGCCAACAAGAAGCTTTGAAAGAAGAATTTGTTAAAACAAAAAAGTTGGGTAAGATAATATCAACCTTGGAACAGAATGATAAGGGACTTATGTGCTTTCAAGGGTGAATTTGGGTACCACATTTTGGAGATATCCGAAGTGTTTATCCGGACATAGAGTGACCTGATAAGTGTTTAAACCGGACAAGGTTTGAACGGTTTATTGTCCGGATTATTTTTAAACCGGTCAAGTCTTGAGCGGAATGTTGTCCGGACTTGTTATCCGGATAAAAAGATGAATTTTGTCTTTAAGTTAAACCGTCCAAAGCATGTGTGGTGTGTTGACCGGATTTGATATCCGGACAAAGTGGATTTTATTTCTAAATGTTTAAATCGGACAATTGTTGACCGAATTTGTTGACCGGATTTGAGATGATGTTTTGTGATTTTAAAAGATGTATTGCAGGAGGTGTGGAAGGTAAGGGAAAGGAAAAGATATAATGCTTATCTTATATGCATTTTGGATGAAGAGTTGCTTTTGATGATTAGTACAAGATTGTATTTTGAATTTTTGGACTTTGTATTTGGTCATGATAGATTCTTGTACTAAGGGACCCAGATGTATATGAATATGTATTTCTTTGGTTTGAAATATGTGTTACATGCAATGTGTGGGTTGGGGAGTTACATAAAACCAGAACTTTCTCTATGCAGACTCTTCTCGCATATTCTTAGCTTATATTATTTCTTCGGGCTGAAGATGTTAATGCAACGTATTCTACTCAGAACTGCTCTATTGTCAATAAGAGGTTTGGTAAAACACCTTTTGAGCTTATAAATAAACGAATACCTAATATCAAATTATTTCAAGTCATTGGTTGCAGGTGTTTTGTTTTAAATGACAAAAAGGACAGAAAAAAGCTGAGTGCTAAGGCTGAAGAAGCAATTTTCATTGGATACTCAAAGTACTCTATTGCATATTGGGTCTACAATAAATGAACTAAGATTGTGAATGAGAGTGTTAACGTATCATTTGATGAAGCTGTTGATTTGGCTTTTAGATAAGACGGTTCAGAACCCGTGATGGCAAATAAATTTTCGCGTTAAGCAAATCCGTAATAATGATCTTGCTTGCTAGCTAGATTTGGTTGTTGACCAACAAGGTGGAAGTTGTGTCTTTACAGCAACTCTCCTCTAATAACGCAGGCCACGAAGCTTCTACAACTAAATCTAATCTTTCATAATTGGATTTATTATTTGAAATTTTTATGATGAATATCTTGGTGCTAAAACTGATAGTTACAATGTTTCGTCCAGGTTCAATGAAACTCCTTCTAAAGAGCAAATATCAGGTTTATCTGTGGATATACCTGTTACGTCTTCTGATTCTATTTCTGATGAATCAATTCAAGAAAAACAAGGTTTTCCTAATTAATACTTTGCCAAAAGTGTCTGTGGTTCAAGATGAAAACATTCATATTCTATCTGAAAATCAGACTGTTAGAAATCCAAATGATAATCCTTCACCTGAACCAATTCGGGACAATTCCCCCAGTGCTTATGTTGATCAAAATTCAAACTAGCCTTCTTATATTCCTTTACTTCATAGCAGTAAGTGGACCAAGGACCATCCAATAAGTTAGAAATCCAAATTCTTTTGTAATGAACAAGGTGTGCTACAACAAATGAGTGTATGTATGCAACTTAAGAAAAATTGAGCCAACTAAAGTGTCTGAAGCCTTAGCAGATCCGGATTGGATAATTGCAACGCCAAAAGAGGCTGAATCAGTTTGAAAGTCTTAAAGTCTAGAGATTGGTTCCACGTTCTATAAATATAATGATCATTGGTACTAAGTGGGTATTAAAAAGAAAGGTTGAAGACGAAGTTGTTATTAGAAACAAAGCTCGATTAGTCGCAAAAGGATACAAAAAGCAAGAAGGTGTAGACTATGATGAGAATTTTTCTCTGGTGGCGAGAATTAAGGCTATAAGAATGTTTTTGTCGTACACGGCACACAAAAACTTCACAGTGTAATAAATGGGCGTCAAAACAACATTTCTATACGGTCTTCTCAAAGAAGAAGTATATGTCTCCCAACTGGAAGGTTTCATCGATGAGTCTAAGCTGGATCATGTATATATCCTTGACAAAGCTTCATATGGTCTAAAGCAAGCCTCGAGAGCCTGGTATCACATTCTTTCATAAATTCTCGTAAAATCAGGTTTCTCAAAAGGTAAAATTGACACAACTCTTTCAATTAAAAAAGAAAAGTCTGACATTATCTTGACATAACTTTATGTAGATGACATAATATTTGGATCTACAAACCCCAAATATTGTAAGAATTTCTCAACTTTGATGGTCACTAGATTTAAAAGGAGCATGATGGGTGATATGAACTTCTTTTTGGGCTTACAAGTAAAACAATTATTCTCGGGTATTTTCATATGTCAATGAAAATATATTTCATATATCTTGAAGAAATTTAATATGGAAAATTGTTCATCTTTAAAAACACCTATGGCTCCGGGTTCAAAACTACATGTTGATCCTTCTAGTAGAGTTGTAGATCAAAACAATTATTGAGGTATGATTGGTTTTTTTAATATATTTGATATCTTGTAGACCTGATATTATGTTTTCAACACATCTTTGAGCCAGATATCAGGCTAATCCTTAAGAATCCCATCTAAGTGTTGGAAAACGAACCTTTCATTACTTAAAAGGGACATCTGATCATGGACTTTGGTATCCAAAAGATACTGGCTTTGAACTAACATAATACTCAGATGCAGATCATGCAGGTTGTATGTTAGACAGGAAAAGTACTTCGGGTTATGTACAATTCTTAGGAGAAAAGTTAATGACTTGGGCGTCAAAGAAACATAACTACGTGTCTATATGTACAGCTGAAGCGAAATATGTAGTTGCTTCTAGCTATTGTTCTCAAGTCATCTGGATGCATACTGAACTCAAAGACTATGGTTTTTTTACAACAAAATTCCTATATGTTGTGACTCAAAGAGTGCAATTGCCATATCTTGCAATTCTGTACAACACACAAAAACCAAGCATATCGACATCCGGTATCATTATTAAAGATCAGGTAGTAAAAAGGTACTATTGAACTGTACTTTGTTAGTACAGAAGATCAGTTAGCTGACTTGTTTACAAAAGCATTAGATGAAAAACGCTTCAGCTTTCTAATATCCAAGTTAGGTATGCGCCCAGCAGAAATTACTTGTTTTTCGAGCCCCCGTTATAGGCTCAATCCATATATGTCTGAATTTAAAAATCTGAAAGCGGCCGGAGCTTTGGTTAAACCAAAAGACATAACCAAAATCTTTTGATGTCCATACCTTGTCCGGAAAGCAGTTTTAGCAATGTCTTCATCTCTGACTTTAAGCTAATGGTATCTTGACCACAAATCAATTTTGGAAAAGTAATGTTGCCCACCAGTTGATCAAATAAATCATCAATTCTTGGTAGGGGATACTTACTTTTAATTGTTAGCTTATTCAATTCTCAATAATCAATACACATCCGCATCAACCCGTCCTTCTTCTTGACAAACAGAACCGGAGCACCCCAAGGCGAAGTACTCGGTCTGATGAAGCCTTTGTCAAGTAGATCTTTGAATTGTGTAACCAACTCCTTCAATTTTAATGGAGCCAAACAAAACGGTGTCCTGGCCACTGGTGCTATCCTGGGTACTAAATTAATCCTATATTTGATAAACCGATCAGACGGTAGATCAGTCAAATCCTCCGAAAAGACTTTTAGATAGTCACAGACTATCGGAATCGACTCTTTTTGACCTTTCTCTTTCTTTCATTCAATTACATAGGCCAGATAAATGCGAAATCCTTTCTGAATACATTTACGAGCTTTTAAAACTGATAACAGACTAGTATGATGATTATGTCGATCACCATAAATAACAATCGGCCCTATTTCTAGAAAATTGATACTGATCATCTTCTTTTTGCACATTATGTTGTCCACATTCGCTGCTAACCAATCTATTCCCACCACAACATCGAATTCTCTCATCGGCATTGGAAACAAATGGATCGACAGCCCATACCCCTCAATTTCAATTATACAATTAACAAACATATAAATAACAGATACTTGAATATTAGCAGTATCAACCACTAATATATTATCAAGAGACATAGAAGTCGTATATGCAGATCCAACAAATAATGGTGATACGAAAGAAAAATTCGCACCAGAATCAAATAGCACTTTAGCATATATAGAGTTAACAAGAAAAGTACCTATTACTACGTCTGGTGTTGTTCTAGCCTAAATTTTGATCATCTGAAAAGATTGGCCCCGCGCCCCTCCCTGTCCTCCCCTAGGTACATTCGGTCTTCCACGAGTACTCAAGATATTACCTCCTATAGTCAATCGTGGAGTATTTAATTGCGAACAATTTGGACAAATGTGATCGGGTGAATTACAATGACAACATCTTTTAAGAGCTGGGCGATTCCTTGATAGATGACCCGACTCGCCACACTAATAACGCTCTCTCTGTTCTACCTTACATTCACCCTAATGAACTTGGTAACATCGAGGACAGGCTCTATCAATAGTTCTTTGAACAAGTCGGTTATATGTTTTTACAAAAGGTAGCAGGACTCATTGCAATCACAAATTCTCTGATAGAGGCTTTCAAACCCTAGATATATATTGTCCACTTTTTTTGGGTTCAGATAGATCTAATCTCCTGCGAACCAGGAATGTTCAATAAATTTTTCAGTGTATTCCAGTACGGATTTGTTGATTTGTTACCCTGTTCCAATTTTAGAAAATCTTCCCACAGCTGCCTTGGGACAATTTTTCTTTAAATCTATTTACAAATTATGTCCAAGACATGGTTCGTAGAATATCGAGTTTAGCCGATGATTCTACATCCAACCAGTATAGAGCGTTAGATTTCAACATAGAAACAACAATTCTAACCTTGTCCTCCTCTGGACATTTGCTGGTATTAAATACATATTCGATTTCCTTCAACCAGCACATAACTTTTACCAGATCCCTTTCTCCAGAAAACGTTGGCGGTTTGCAAGTAAAAAACATATTTATGTCGCCCCCTCTGTTGCTCATTGATGGGACTAGGATTTTTAACTCAACTCGTTCGATTTCAACTTTGGCTGGTAATCTCATAACTGACGTCAGAGTTTCTCTCAACTTGCTCATTTCTTCAGCTAGAACATCCCGAGTCACATATTTCGGCTGTGGCACCTGTTCCTGATTAATATTCCCCGAAATAGACTCACCCTGATCCGGATGAATCTTAGATTGACTCGGTCTGCCTCTTACTTGACTTCTTCCTCGTCCTTCACCCCTAATTATCCCCCTACCTCGACCTTCTAAAGCACTAGTCGGAGCATTGATAGGATAGTCCTCTCTATCGTCTGGGTTAAGGCGGGTGATCTTTTCAAATCTTCTAGATCGACTAGTCATTTGCAGATATTCAATATTAATAATCACATATTCACATTTCCAAATATATTAACGTGTCTAAGTGCTGATATGTACCTGTAAATCCACAATTACATTGTCAAGTTGTAATTCAATTTACCATACATATTATCCTCTTAACCCATCATATTTATTCCCAATGGTGCTATCTATGTCTGGGACCCCTTAATATGCAAAAAACAATTGAAGTCTACGCATCAAGCTTTGAATACCTAAATTCCTTAAACTCATGCTCTAATACCACCTTTGTAACACCCCACTTTCCACATTTGCATATGAGCCTGCACTGCATATAAATAGAAATACATTTTACACGACACTGGTCCCACTAGTACAAGAAACTTATATTACAGAATTTACAACTTAAAAATTCCAAAATAATATTCCTATATAGTCACATTTATAACAACATATATTCTTAAAAATCCATCACATAACAGGTTGATCTTCAAAACAACATATAAGCACATTAGGAAGATAATTATATTTTCCCCTTCCCTTTATCCCTGGACCCAGCCAAACCTACAATGCATATTTTAAAACACAAAATAAGGGTTAGACCACGAGGTCCTTTGAGATGACTCTTTCTCTTTGCAATTATAGGGTGAAGATCACCAAAACTTGTTTAAAACTCACATTTGAATACCTAACCACTTTAAATCAAATATAACTTCATTTAAACAAAACTCCAAGTTATAGAACGATATTACCACACGAGAAGAATTACCACTCAGGTTATTACAAACATCTGAAATGCAACTCTCAAAGCCCACAAGTCTCAACTGATTAGAGCTTATAGTTTCAACTTCCACAATCATATATTAGAATATCAATAAATAACAATCACCAGAGTTCTTGGTTATTATCAAAAACTTATAAGATACAACCACGTTTAAACTTTAATCAAAACTGATTAGATAATAACCAATGACCCTCTAGGTTATATTTCAAATCACTATTGTTTTGAATACTCAAGATATGATACCTCAAAATCATTTGAAATCATGCGTAATTAATGCCTCTGGCTATAAGCCATTTTCCCCTTCTCAATAATATCGTTATTATCATTTCCATGAGAGCAATATTCTCATGTTTTCATGTAACCACACACACAAATGTCACCCTTAAACAAATGTACACCTCTCCTTGATATGTCACCCTTATCCTATGGTACACCTCTCCTTGATATGCAACCCTTATCCCATGCTACACCTCTCCTTGATATGCAACCCTTATCCCATGCTACACCTCTCCTTGACATGCCACCCTTGTTTCCACCTCAAATCTACAGATAAATCTGTAGTTTTAGCCAATAATGGCTTCATAATAGTTTCATATCAGAAACTTTAATCTCAAGAACTTCTCATATATCTTAAATTCACTTTTCAATATCATCTCAATATTTCTACCAAAAATTGATTTCTCATCACAGTAGTTCTAAAAGAAATAATTGTAGCTTTCCTTAATTAAATCAACATTTGAAAGAAACATTTTCCCTCTTTTCAACCTAATACAATTTAGAAACTGTTAGACAACATTTTAGAAAACAACAGTTTTCATTATACAAGTCCTGGGCAATAATTGCCCTTCATTAGACAACACTTGGAGAGATAAACACACTCACCGATCACACTATGTTCGGTGACAACCTCACCGGTCAACACTTTGTGCGGTAACTCATCTCACTGGTCAACTCTCAAAAGATTAACATTCCAATTCGTACATCACCTTTTCCGGTTCGCATCCTCCCTGGACAAGTCTTTGACCGATAACCTCAATCTGGTCAACACTTTGAAGTCTCAAATATTGAACCGTTCAACACTTTGGCCGGTGAGGTGCCCAATTCGAACAACTCTATATCCGATAAAGTCCTCATCGAACGATGAACATAATACATAACTTCTTAACAGTTAAAGCATGACTGGTAAGGGACCCTTATCGGACAATACTATGTCCGATAATAGGCCCTTATTGGACCACGCCAATCATAAGAACAAATATATAACATACATCCAACAGTAGTTTAAGATATGAAACAAAAACCCAGTATTTACCAACAATAGTATAACTGAATTCAAAGGTTTGTTGGTAGAAAACTCAGCCTATGCAAGGAATTCAAATATGAAATAGAAATTTGTAACTGACTCACTTGATTCCCAAATTCCCAGCTTCTATTTTTGGCAAGAATTTCACACTGAAACTCTCTCTTTCTCAAGTCTTTCTAAAGATGGCAAAAGGCCTTTCTTCTCAAAATTCCTCCCTTTTATATTTTTACCATAAGAGGCGGTGAAAAAAGAAAATATAAAATTCCTTTTTCGTTTACAACTCCATGCACACATGCGTACACATAAACACATATGCACCCATTTCATATACATGCATATATACCTTGCACATAATCCACCTTTGCATGCATAATATATATACATAAACATACAATCCGAGCATGTATATAAAAACATGCACACACTCATATTAACATTTCATACATGTATATACTCACATGATCAATTATAGCAATAAATCACATATTCATGTAACCACATACTCAAATAATTACCTCCAAGTATAACTTGAAACCGGTTATCAGAAAAAATTGAAAATGACTTTCAGCTACTTAAAAAGAACTTGAGTGAAGTAGAGTGTGAACGAGATAATGTTCAAATAAAATTTGATGTGATTTTTGCTGAAAGGTTAAATTTTTATGATAAAATAAAACAGTTGGAAGATATCAACTATAAAATATGTCAATCTGAACAGACTCTTAAGATTTTGACAAATAAACATAAAGATACTAGATTTTACAATCCGCAAATGGGTTTGGGTTTTTCAGAAAACGAAACGTTGAAGAAGGCCCTTAAATCTTTATATGATTTTGATAAGTGTGAGTCTGCAAAATTTGTAATTCCGTCTGTTGAGGAAATCTTTGTGAAATCAGAATTAGAATGACCTGTTTCTGATAAAGATGGTAATAATAAAACTGATGAAGAAAATTTAGACAAATCAAATTTTAAATCAGTTGGACTAAAATATGATGATCTAAACTCAACCTATGAGACTTGAGAAATTGTTTTTTCACATACCGAGCTTAATTCATTGTATCAAACTGAAAGCTTTGAAAACAAAACTTCATCTGTTTTTGAATCATCTTCAAAGAATTCTGAAAAACTTTTTCAATTTATTGAATCTGTGACTCCAGAAACTTTTGAAAATCTTTTAAATGAGTCATATTTAGATTCAGAAACAGAGGTGATTTACGACTCTGACAAAACTGAAGAGATTACTAAGAAGGATTGGAAAGTGCATTCAAACCCATAATTTTATTCAATTTTTATAATATCAGTTTTGAAATATATGATCTTGAAGAAGAGCTAAAAACGATTTTTATCTTAATTCTCAAAATGATTTTCTAATCAAACAAAATGAATTTGAAAGCAAAATTTCGGAGTTAACCATGCTTATTGTTTGCAAAGATAACCTACATGCGTCCAACTTGAAACAGATTTATGATTTGAAAAATGGATTAAGTTCGTGTTTTGATGATCGTACTCAGTTTAAGAGTAAAATCAATAAGCTTGAGGAGGATCTCAAAACGCCTTCAAGATCAGTTGCCAAAACTTTAGAAGATGTTTGGATTGCTTTAAAAAGAGAGAACCTTCAAATTCTAAAAGTGAAAATGTTTCTAAGGTTTCTCCCAAATCTGTCAAATCTATATTGAATGTTAAATCCGAATCTTTATCTTTTAAGTGCTCTACTAACGGAAAATCTTTTTCTGTGTCAGAATTGGTAAAGATTGCAAGAAGAAGTCTTCACAGAAGAATGCTAAAAATGGTTTTAATAATTCTTCTTCAGTAAAGAATGTTCATGTTAATAAAGATAGTTTCAATTGTACATTTGTGAAGCCAAAATATGTGATAACCGAGTCTTGGTTATCACCCGAGGTAATTAATACGGGATTATTTGTTATATGATTACGTGAACGCATGGTAAATTGTTATATTTGATCATGCGAGTATGTGAATTTTATGTATAAATGTGTATGCATAATATGAATATGCATGATTAAAATATGTCATATGCATGAAGTGTGTTATATGCATGTAATTGGTTTATGGATGGAAAGTATTCATGCATAGTGGTACATGCGGCTGCTTAAGCCGCCATACTTTGTTTAGAAAGTATATATGAGGAGGGTGAGGCCTCCATTCACTCTTCTTGCCATTTTGAAAATTGTGTTAGAGTTTTAAAAGAAGTGTTGATCGGATTACTCTTTCTGACTGGGAATCAAGTGATTACATATTCTAAATTCATAAGGTGAGTAAACATTATCCATCCTATTTCATTTTGAAAAGTAATTCCTTTGATTTGAATATTGAAATGCATTAAGAAAGTATTTTCTAGACTTGTCATAAATCAGACACATGTTGTCCGGATTTAATCTTAAGTCGGACAGGTGTTGTCCAGATTAGAGGAGAATCAGTCATAGTGTTGACCGGATTAGTATGATGGTGAGATTTTGAACTATGTAAATCGAATAAAGGGTTTGAACGGAGAAGTAGGAATACAATAAAAGGCTATTCGAATTTGATATAATTCGTTTGTTAGGTTGCCCGATTTAAGATATAAACCGGCCAAGACTTGACGGATGTTGTATAAAACCAGTTGGGTGATTGACCAGATTTGAAAGTGTTGGGAAAATTGGTTTTGTTGTTGTCCGGAGGTGTAATCCGGCCAAGGCTTTACCAGAGATTAAGTCCGGCCAAGTAAATGTGTTGACCAGTTTTTTAATGATTGACCGGATTAGTGTTTTGGATTAAAGGCATCTTTGTTAATCAGATGGATTATTATCATGACATTCTTTTAATATGATAAAAGAATGAGAAATCTTTATAAAATTGTTTTGAAACTATTTTTTGGATAAAACAGGGATGATATTTCATCAGGACATTTGTGACTTTTGTTGATCCCAGATCTTTCAATAACACTAATAATCAAGCTAAGAATAACCAAATTATAGTGTTTGAATGAACAAAATGATGAACACTCAAGAATAATATATGAACATTTAAAGAATAATCTTGAGTGCCAAAGATTTCACTTTATTCAATAATTATGTTAAAACCGTAAAGCGTCCAAAATTACAATAAACTTAACCACTTATTTATACTTGTAAGCTAATAAGAAGATAACTATCTAGTGAGACTATTTAGCTAATCTTCTACTAACAGATAAAGATTATCTATAATAAGGATAAACATTAAAACAAGATAAACTTTGTTGAATCCAACTGTTGATTGGTCATCTCCAGCTGTCTTCTATGTGATATGAGTTTAACCTTATCTTCATATATTTATTGTTTGCCTCTGGTTGAACTGGTGAAGGAAACT
>NW_020200731.1:34905-39172 GCF_001531365.2 Cynara cardunculus var. scolymus
TAAGACTACATTTAGGGTCTCCCCTGTGATATTTCTCAAAAACGTATAAGTAGTCCTCCATAATCGATGACTGTAGATATTTCATGTATCAATCTCTGTCCATCGTCTGTTGGCATGTGAGATCTGCCTAATCTGTCTCTGATGGCTTTTTGAAACCATTTAAGTGTTTCATTTGAATACTTAAAGGCCTCAGTCAACCTAAAAAATTTCTTCACTCCAAACTCATTTTTGTATACCAGACCCAGTTCTGAATGAGTAAGGACAGAGACAGATCTCTTCTCCTGCAGGCTAAGGAAGTCTTCATCAGGTGGAGTGCAGAATAGTCTGTCGATGCCAAGCTGAAGAGCAATCTCGAAATCACTTTTAGCTCGATGCTTCACCAAGGTTTCCATTGTCTGTACGATCACTCTGTTCGCCATCCCAAATCGTATGCCCTGATCCTGTCGCTGAGTTGTGTACGTGTATAGCTTAATCAAGTCATAGGGATTGAGATTAATCAAGTCATTGTCACTAAAGACGTTGACCTGACCATGGGCTCGCTCCACTGTGTACTCGATGTACTTGATGGCTCGATTGGCGAAGGTCCTCATTTTGATGTCCATGACCAACCCTATTCCATCGTTTGAGAAGACAACCCTTGGTGGTTGAGTGGTCTGTCTCACAAGCCTATGGTGTAGGAGGTTCATTGATTCTGGTGAAAGGATTAGAGGATTGAGAGTTAGCCCTTCATTGCGATCATGGTACAGGTATTGATGGATATTCTCCATCATGACTGGCTCCCTCGGCGGCACCTCTGGACGTCTCCTAAGTGACTCATGTTTGCTATAATTTCATCGACTACCTCTTGAGGAGGATGCATTGAAGACGAAGGAATATCTGCTTGCACCTTGGTTTGTTGGTTTGGTGGTTGTGTTTGGGGAAATGGTTGAGAGGGGGTTGGTGACGAAAAGGTTTGGGTCGGCTCTGGTTCATTGGGCTCAGATGGGCTGACTTGTGGTTCAAGAGGTTGTGTTTGGGTTGGAGGTTGTTTTGGTGATGAAGGTTGGGTAGTTGTGGGTTGAGACTGTATGGGTAGAGTGGTGAAAGGGTTGTGTGGTGCGTGGTATTGGTGAGGGGGTTAATGGTAATTTTGGAGTTGGTGATGGGGTGAAGGGTAGGTTGGTTGGTGGTGTGGATGGTTCTTCATTAGTCGATGAGCTCAACTCGATGGGTTCTTGGGGAGTGGCAAGGGGAACATATACATTATGTACATCTTCAGAGGGCTGAGCCTCTGGTTTCCTAACTTGGGTTGATGGTAGAGGTTGTTCTTGTGTTCGGGGTGGTGGTGATGGTACAGCGGATTCTATCGGATGAGCAGCCGCAGCCTGATTCTCCCC
Organism: Cynara cardunculus var. scolymus; assembly: GCF_001531365.2. NCBI lineage: Eukaryota > Viridiplantae > Streptophyta > Magnoliopsida > Asterales > Asteraceae > Cynara > Cynara cardunculus. The sequence continues at coordinate 36,282 of NW_020200731.1, forward strand.
TTGATGAGGTCCAAGACCTTGATCCTCGGGGTCTGGGTCCTCATGGCATGGCCTTTTGTGCTGGCGGCTGCTCGAGCATGAAGCTCTGCTCCTCTTCTTCTTCTTCTCCTTCCTGAAGGTCGCAAGATACCTTCAGCACTTGTTGTCTTTTGCTCTCCTCCATCGTGTGAAGGAGAGAGGTGATGCACCTTTGTTGATTAGCAAGGCTCTTGGGGAGAGCCTTGGTAGGTGGAATGGCGTGATGGATAAATTTTGCACTTGTCTCATTGAAGGATGAGACAAGTGCCTTTGACAAGGCCCTTAAGTCGGCCTTGGTTGCATATTCCATGGTGGAGGTGGAGGTAGGTGGGGGCATGGAGGTGGAGGCTGATGTGGATGATGGAATGGGGATGTTGGTAAGGATACTCCTCACCTCTGCAGTGAAGGAAGAGAAGGCTTCATCGAAGGATGGGCCTACAGAGGGCGGTGGATGAGGAGGATATTGGGGTGTGTTGGCTAGTATGGTAGCTAGGAGGGAGGAGAGGGTGTTTTGGATGGTCGTCATTTGGGTAGAAAGAGAGGCTAATGTTTCATCGATGGATGAAGTTGGGGTTGGGGTAGGTTATGGGATTTGAGATGTGATGGTGGCTGGAAGGGTGTTTATGGTTTGGGAGATGGTGTTTAGTTGGGCAGTGATTAAGGCTAAGTCTCATCGGTTGCAGTTGCCTGGGCCGTGAGGGTGGTGATGGAGTGAATGAGGAGCTGTTTTCGTTGGGTGGCAAGGGATGAGGAGTTGTTGTGGTGTTGGCTGACTGTCTATTAGAGCATTTGGAGACGGGTTGTGTTGTCTCGGGTTTGGGTTTCAAGGGTTGCAAGGGACTGTCGAAGGGGGTGACGTCGATAGAAGGAGGGTTGTCGACAATCCCTTGTATGATGAGTTTTAGGTCTTCCAAGGACCGCTGGATCGAGTCTACAAAGGCTTGGAATTCAGCCTTTGTGACCAGATGAGCCACATGGGTAACCCCTGCATCACCGGATGATGCAGGTTGAGCCTCAGCTCTAAAGGTGCCTTCATGACCTTGTGAAAATGTGGGCCGTGAAGGACTTCCATCATGTCCTTGATAGCCCTCTTGTGAGGAGCTATCTCTTGATGTTGCTACAACTTCCTCTTCTTCTTCGGCTTCAGAGGCCGAGGAAGAGAAGTAGATGTGTTTCCCCTTCGCTAGATTAAGTATCAAAGGGGGATGTTGTGCATGAACAGGAGATCGCTCTGAACGATGTTTTGGATCAGCAATGCTAGAAGCAACACATGCTTCTGGGTGTGTGAATGGTAGTGGTGAGCCATGAGGCAAAGTGGCTCTTATTTCTTCATCGCCCCTCTATTCGGAGGGGGACGATGGATGGTGAGGTTCCTCGGCTGTATCCTCTCCAGAGGCCCAAAGAATGGCCTCTGGATGGCTGGCTGGGTGAGCGATTGGACTGGGTTGTCCTTGTTCAATACCCCTTCGGCCTTGATCGCCAGGTGTAGTGGTGGTAGTTGCCCTTTCGGTAGTGGGGATGGGTATTGTATGTGAAGGGCTGGGGGATGCACGAGGAGTGTCATCATCATCATCTTCATCATCCGATGAAGACAAATCCTGTGCTCCCTCGTTATTGTCAAGGGACAGGTCTATATGCTCTGGGGTAGCTGCCCTTGGTTCACAGGACAATAGAGAGCGTTTGTAGGTCTGCGTAATCTCAGATGTCTCTGGTATGACGTTGAGCATGGCTCGAGAGACTGTCCTCTCGGTGGTGTAACCGTCCTTGGAGATCGTTGGGCGATGACCATTCATTATGAACTGTGGGGTGAATGGTTCATCGGCCGGTAGTTCGTGTCTCCTCATCGCATCTCTTATGAAGAGAGCGAGGAATCGTGGGAAGAGCATGGACGATAGTGGCTTTCCTGCGGCCTTGATCTTGCACTTCTTGATTACCGCTACATGGATTTCGTTCTAGATGAGGAAAGTGTAGTCCAGCGGTAGGTTGAAGAAGAGGCCGTACATGATAGTCATTATGTTGATGTTGCCCTGATCCATAGATCCTAGTTTGCATGTCAAGGCTCTGTTCAATATGGAAAAGAACATATTCCACATTGGAGGGAGGAATTGCCTCTTAAAATCAGAGGCATTGCGTAGGTCACAATTGTAACCTAGCATGCGGATGAAGCGGAGGATGTCAGAGCTCGTGGGTGGTTCGGCGTAGTGGTCAATGCCAAGTTCTTGGCGTGTGGGAATGCAAAGGACTTTAGAGACCTTTGCCCGGGAGATTTTGACGGAACAGATCATGTCCTTCGTGGCGTCAATATCCCCCATGATTCCATGACTGTCGGGGATATACTCACAGGTCAGCCAGTACTGTTGGACGTACTTGAGCGGTACACCATTGTCGGTTAATGTCAACTCTGGTTGGAGAACATAGTTCTGGAAGAACTCTATCATGATGGCAAACCTGTCTTCAAACAGGTTGGTTCGAAGGTTGATCGTGTGGTTGTTTGATTTTATGGGAAGGAACACCAGTGCACGGCTGTGAGCACCTGTTTATTCCACATGGCTGTCGTTGTTGTTTGATTCGTGAGAGGCGGAGGAAGCCATTCCTAGTTGAGGTTGCAGGTTTTGAATTTTTCAGTTCATTTATAGGTAGTTGTAGGTTTTGGGAGTGTAAAAAGGAAGTGGTTTGGGGAAGATGGGTATTTAAAGGTTGCGGAGGGGAACATGTTATAACCAGGTCTGAGACAACTTGGGTTGAGGTAACTTATACATGTTTATTATGTGGATTAAATGAAATATGCATACCAAAGTAGAAATGCATGAACTATATATGTGAACATGATATTGTGCATGCATATATGTGAAAAGATGACATGCCATAAATGA
>NW_020200731.1:39292-48960 GCF_001531365.2 Cynara cardunculus var. scolymus
CACCGCCTTTGAAGTTTTATTATTAAAATCCTCCACCGCCTAGGTGAGGATATTTAAAGAAGAGTTTGATAAGGTTATCCTTATCACTGTCACTCTCTTAGAAAAGAACCTGTGTGTGAGTTAAGATGTTCTTGAAGATTCTGTGTTAAGAATAAAGCTTTTGCTGTGTGATTTTCATCAAGAAAGCTGTTTGATAAGGTGAGTTTTAAACTACGGTTGAGTATAAACTATGATTTTTAAACTACCGTTGGTTATCAACTGTTGAGATTGATATTGGTTTTGAATTTAAGATGATAAACAGTTTTTAACAGTTTTATGATGTTATTTTGGAATCTGGTTTTGATAAATATGAAACARATTTGTGTTCTTCAACAGCCTTGAGAAGTTGCTGTTTGAATCTATTGTTGGAACTGTTTTGGAGAGAATTAAACAGTATCCGGGTTTTTAAAACAGTTTGAATGTGGTTACAGAAAAACAAGAGTTTTAAACTGTTTTGGGAGAACAGATTGTTCTTGAGAATAAAAGGTTTTAAGTATAAACCTATGTTGGAACCATGATATTGGTTTGAGGATTATGAATAAGTTCACTCTGACATGTGACTGAGGTCTGTCTTTGGATGAACTACTTCATATTAATGAGCAGGAGGATATAAGGGTGGAACATCATGCAAAGGAGATTATCTAGAGGATATAAGGTGGGACGTTCTCGGCATCGCCTAACTCTTACCATGGTAACTATTCGAGTTACAACATATTGGAGTTCTCACTTCTTGGTGATTTGAGGATTTAGAGATGTTGTCTTTAGTARAAATGATGGTAATGATGTGATGGTATTGGAGATAATATAATTCGTGACTGTTGATGCTTTGGATAAAAGCATTAATTATGAGGGAGCAGAGGAACTCTGGTTATACCTTGCAAGGACCAGAGGGGTTCTGATTGATCCTCATAATAGAATCAGAGGATACTGGATACTAATTCATTTTGCAAAATCTTTTATGAATTTATGAGTTTGGAAAATAAGCTTTATATCTTTGAGAAGCAAGCTTAGTGCTTTAAATCTTTGTTTTTAAATGTTATTTCAAAAGAATTTCTATACTTAGTCTTTTTATGAAAAACAGACCAGATAAGCTCTGGTTAAGCGTTGAACCAGACGGGCTCTCGTTGGTCATGTCTTTTGAATCAGAAGCTCTGGTTAGTACAACCAGAGGCTCTGGTCGAACATTAACTTTTTATAATTGTTTGTTTTATGAAAAAGGCTATCTTATTGATTGAGAGTTTATCTAAAGATCACTTATATGAGTAAAGTTTTGGTTGGTTCAACCAGAGGCTCTGGTCGTAAAGACTAGAAGCTCTGGAAGAGAGACAGAGGGGCTCTGGTCCTGTGTTGAAATATATTCTAAGTATGGTTTGAAACCAGAGGCTCTGGTCGTGAAGACCAGAAGCTCTGGAAGAGAGACCAGAGAGGCTCTGGTCTTAGATTTTGAAAAGGTTTTGAAATATTTTCTAAGTGTGGTTTAGAACCAGAGGCTCTGGTCATGAAGACTAGAAGCTCTGGAAGAGAGACCAGAGGGTTAAGGGATTTAGATGATCAATTGCATGATGATACCTAGACTTAAACTATTTCATTGCATATTAGGGTCACAAATATAGTTAGCACCTTTGGAATAAATATAATAAGTTATGAGGTCAGTGTGTAAGGTATTTTCGAATTACATCTGGCCAATGTAATTTTTGAATCTRCAGGTACATAACTGAACTTGGACACTTTATTATATTTGGGAATGTGAAAAATGTGTGTTTTAACTTTGATATCTACAGATGGCAACTCGGTCCATAAGATCCCAAAGACTAGCCCATGCTGATCTTAGTGAAGCAGAAAATTCTCCCATCGAAGCCCCAATTAGTAGCTCACGAGGAAGAGGCAGGGGAAGAGGGAGCAATCAAACAAGGGAAATAAATTATCAATCAGAAGGCTATGGTAATCAAGTAGAATCCAATTCTGGGGATAATAATCCACAACCAGCACCACAGCCAGAATTTGTAACCAGAAATATGCTGGCTGAAGAAATGGGAAAGTTAAGAGAAACCTTAACATCAATATTGAGAATACCTACAAGAGTGGAAACAGAACGAGTAAAGAGATAAATTCTTCCATACCAACACCAAACACAAGAGGAGGGGACATTCAAATGTTTCTGACATGCAAACCACCAGCTTTTTCGAGTGAGCGAGATCCAGTTAAAGCTATGTGTTGGATAAAAGAGATTGAATCAGTATTCAATACCATACATTGTCCAGAAGCCGACAAAGTCAGGTTTGCTATATCAGTTCTAAAATCTAATGCTTTATATTGGTGGGAAATAGAGTGTTTTGGAAGGATGGATGTTTTGCAAACCTTGTCATGGGCAGAATTTGTGAATAGATTTAAGGAACAATTTTGTCCCAAAGCAGCGGTTAGACAAATGGAAGAGGATTTCTTGAAGTTAGAATGAAGCTCTGGATCAGTTAGGGAATACACAGAAAAATTCATAGAGTATTCTAGATTTGCTGAGCATTACATATCCACAGAAGCAAGAAAAGTTGAGAGATATATCTGGGGTTTGAAACCCTCGATTAGAGAATTTGTTATAGCAATGAATCCTACCACATTTTCATTTGCAGTCGATGCAGCTGAAGTCACAGAAAAAATAAAAATAGAAGCGATGAAGGAAAACAAATGGAAAAGAGGAAATGGGAAGGATCTTCAACAGGATATCAAGAAACCAAGTCCTTTAAGTTCAATAAGAAACCGATGCAGAGGTCGATGGATAAGATCTGTCCTAGGTGTCGATAATATCATCAAGGAGAATGCAAACCAGAACCAATGAAATGTTTCAATTGTAGTGAGATTGGACATTCATCGAGATACTGTCCAATAAATAAAAGATGTTTCAATTGCAATTCACCAGATCACTTTAAAGACCAATGCCCACAGCTCAAAACTCCACAACTAAATTTGGGAAATAGTACAACAAGTGGTCGAGGGAGACCAAGTATGACTAGAGGAGGGCTAGAAAGGGCGTAAGGACGATCTTTTCAGATGACTAAAAATAAGGCTAGAGGCAATTCCAGACATGGTAACAGGTACCTATTCTATCAACTCCGTATATGCTAAAGTGCTATTCGAATCGGAAGCGAACTCTTCATTCATATCCCCTGCTTTTGCTGAAATTGCATGTTTAATTTCTAAGCCACTTGACAAAAAGTTAGTGGTTGACACCGCTAATGGTCAAGAAATTGTTGCTTATTTGTTCAAAAAATATACCATTACCAGCAATGGTTGTGAGTTGCCTATCCGATTATTTCCCATGCCGATGTAGGAATTTGATGTAGTAGTAGGAATGGATTGGTTGGCAGAAAATAAGGCTAGCATCGTTTGCAGTGAAAAGATGATTAGAATTATGTTACCTAACAGAGGTACAGTCATAATTTATGGTGATCATTATGATCATCATACCAGTTTACTATCTGTGATGAAAGCCAGAAAATGTATCCGAAAAAAATGCCAACGATTTTTAGCCTATATAATTGATGCTAAGAAAGAAAAGAATAAGCAAGAATTAATTTCGATTGTTAGTGAATATCCTGAAGTCTTTCCAGAAGACTTGTTAAGGCTACCTCCAGATAGAGTTATTGAATTTAGGATTGATTTGATACTCGTAGCAACACCTGTAGCCAAAAACACTATATAGATTAGCCCCATCAGAATTGAAAGAATTGGTGACTCAACTAAAGGATCTACTTGACAAGGGTTTTGTTAGATGAAGTACTTCATCTTGGGGAGCTCCGGTTTTATTTACTAAAAAGAGGGACGGGTCAATGAGAATGTGCATAGATTATCGGGAGCTTAACAAAATGACAGTTAAGAATAAATATCCATTACCAAGGATTGATGATTTATTTGATCAATTAGTTGGGACCATGTTGTGTCACAAGAAGGAATCAAAGTGGATCCATTCAAANCCCTGCATTACATAGAAGGGAACCTCACTAGACATTCATGTCTAACCCTCATTTTTGTGTTTTCAAAATTATGTGTGCAGGTAATGATAAGGGAAAKTGTATTATGTRAATTACTTCYCTATATGCTTAGCTGTTTTGGAAGCGTAGATGCTAGGATGCAAGAGCATGTACTTTTGGAATTTTTGGGCTGTGTATTTTATATTATAGATTCTTGTATCAAGGACTTATGTGGGGAAAACATGTATTCTATATATGAAATATGTGATATATGCAATGTGTGGATTTGGGGTGTTACAGAACAGGCAAAAAAGAATAATATTAAAATGGTAATCATGATAGTGGGAGACATTTGGCAAAAAGGTGATTTGGTGGGGATCGTGGGCCGTCTTGACGGTACTGTACCACTAATTTGGAGGACACGTGTTATAATATCCGTGTTTCGTTAACTCGAACAAACTGGGTTAAATAAATTTTTGGTAGAATTATGCATTAACATATTTGTACCCTATGTTATACCAACTTGTACTTCAGACGAGTTTTGCGTCAAAAATGAGTTTATATCTAATTTGACGTAAAAGTTGAGAATATAGACTTAAAGGGTGAAAACCGCCAAATAGTTAAACTATATATATATATATAAAATTAAAAAAAGAAAAAAAATTAATATATATATATATACATGTATGCATGAATGACAGTCCTCATGACCGTCATTCTCAATCTCTCGCCTCTTTTTCTATCTCTAAAAACTTTCGTTTTCGCTCTAAATTTCACGTCGAGTTAATAAGGAGATCGAGGCAACAATTATATATTCGAAATCCACTCTACGAATCCTTCTTAAAGGTATAAGTTTCATTCAGTTTCATTAAGGTGTTTATTTTAGGGTTATTTAGACCGGTTTATAAATTGTATTTATATCGAAGTTTACGGATTGATATTGTCAAATATATGATATATTTGATGCTTAAAATGCTAGGACTGGTTAAAGTTTTGTAGAAATGAAAAAGGGTATATTATAGTTTCAATATGGTTAGATTGTGGGTATATGTTTAACTGTACACTAATTGTTCGGTTAAATGTCGAACGGAGTAAAAATGCATGATTAAGCTTAGGTTAACGACCATTGGACTTGTTTTACTGTTTAGTATGTTGAAGTACGTTTATAGCATGTAAATGTAGCAAATCATGAAAGTTGGATCATAAAAGTTAGCCGGGAATTACAGAATCGAATTTTACCGATAATGTAACTCCCGTACTTTGATAGTGTATAACTCACAAACCATAAGTCAGAATAAACTCGTATTTTGCAAACAGAAAGATCTTACTTCATACTACAACTTTCATGAAGGGTCGAAAATCCAGTTATGGCTGTAGGTGGCTCGAAACAGTGTGTTTTTGGGGCTGTTTACACTGTATTCGGGATTAAATTGCAATTTTGTAAAATTCATTTAAAATAAATGGATGATCCAAATGAGATGATTTCAAAAGAAATAGACTCGTATGATACCAATCTACAACTTTCATTTAGACAATATAATCTGGATTGGTCTCTAAGTAAGATAAAAATGCTTAGAAATAAGAGGGTCGGAAACGGTTGGATCGAAAGAGAATAAGGTTAACTTTTTACGTTTGAGTTTCAATTCDTAYCAAGTACATTAAGACCTAAGTAAATTTATTAGAATAGTTATATTATGGTTTCTATGCTTTATAAATAGTAACCATTTATGCATTCGTTAGGCACGCGAGTAAATCAAACTTGATCGTGAATTTCCGTTTGATCGTGCGTTAATTGTCAAATTCGGTTAAGGTACAGATTTCATATCTCACTTGACACGGGGATAGCCATTTGCGTAAGGCTTCCTAATCCAGATAATCTATGATAAATTCCGAATAATTTGTTATGAATTTCCTTTATGCTTATCAAATGTTATTGAACTTTATTTCCTTTTGAATTACGACTTATATTCTTATTCGGAATATGGATCATTTTGATGACTTGACTTGTTTTATTGCTTTATTTGTGAAACATTTTACTATAGACTCAATAACTGGAGCACCGGTATTGAGATGTTTCCATGGTGACTAAAACGATCATGGGGTCCTCATTTTTATAGTCCTTAACAGTGACTTGATTATGTACCGGTCGAATAGAGGGCGTATGGATCGATCCTAGGAACCGTTATCGAATATTGAATTATGGCCATGATTAAATCCACGGAGAGGATTGTTGGGTTGTGCTCACATCCCTTTCCTCACTTGTGCCTGAATGGACTGATCATCCTTTGGGAACAATGCGTCCTCGTGATGCGGTTTGGTCTTCGGACCCTTGACATGCTTTTGGGGCATTTTGACTTTTTTTTGAATTATTACTTGGCTTTATAAATTGCTTTTGAACTTGTTATTTCATATTCATTGTTTAGTTACATTATTATCCGTTCACTAAGCATTAAGCTCAGCCGAGATTTTCTTGTCCTCGGCAGGTACATGACTTAGCAGAGATTTTGGGATGAGAGCTACGGAGATGACAATATTGAGGATAACCCATTAAGTCATACTTTTGTTAAACTTTTGATGACTAATGTCGACATGTTGATATTTTGGGACCGTATTTTGAGACACGTTATCTCCGTTTGTGGTTATGTAATTATCTTTTGGTAAATTTTATTAGCCGCTCTATTTTATATAGCACGTTGTTTGTTTTATTCCAATTGTGGCATATCCCGTCTTTGACCACACGGGACGGGGGTGTTACACGTGTCGTCATGGGGAGGGTGAATGGGTAATGTGAAGTGGTTTATGGGGAACAACCTGTAAATGTGGCAGGCTTTTGTGTAAGGTGACGTTTGGATTATTTGGAGTAATTAAAAGTTATTCCAAATAATATCTCTTGAAATATCGATCCAAAAACAATTTAAAACTCCATTTAATTGTAAGATTAATACTAATTACGAAGTTTTGGTCTTCCAAAAACCCTTGAAGTATAGTTTTTAGTCACACAAGCTTCAATTTTGTATAATCTTTAAAGAGTTTGCAATTAAGATAGGTTTTTTCGATGAAAATTGTTTTGTCATGGAACCAGAGGGGCTCTGGTTGGTCATGACTCATTGGATGGGGAACCAGAGGTCTCTAGTTAAACATAACCTTTTTGGATGAGGAACCAGAGGTCTCTGGTTGAGCATGATGAATAAGTTCATCGATGAATTGTTGGGTTATATGAATAATGAACCTTGGATAGACAAACCAGAGGCTCTGGTTAAGCATGGACAACCCATGATGTAGGACCAGAGGGGCTCTGGTTGCATACACATGTTTTATTCATCATTTATCTAGCATTTTGGTGTCCAGAGGCTCTGGATAGTAGAACCAGAGGCTCTGGAATGGAAAATGCATAATTATGCAATGGAAAGTTCTTTATGATGAATGAAAAGCTCCCCTTTGAATGATGCATGGGGAGGAGATTGAGTTTAAAACTCCCCCTTGAACCAATAGGTAGGTTCATTTTGATGACTAGAGCCTCTGGTCTATACAACCAGAGGCACTTTTCGCGAAGAATGATGAAGATTGATATGAGATGTGGCTAAGTATGGGAATAGATATGAGAGAGAGTGGGTCTTTGAGGCCAGAGGGCTCTAGTTCCAAAGACAATGAAAAATAGCTATGAAGGAAGGGTGAAGAATATGCAAAATGGTATTAAACGATGGAGCCTTTGAGACCAAAGGGCTCTGGTTGCAAAGGCGATGCAAAGTAATAAAAAAATTTAGTTAAGTGCATGTATGTTATGGTAGAATGGATGTGCCTTTGAGACCAAACGGCTCTGGTTTCAAAGACTTTGAATCCAGAGGCTCTGGTCTTTAGAACCAGAGGCTCTGGTTGAGAAAAGAGTACTTAGTGAGAAAGTTCACAAAGTATTAGCTTTGGACCAGAGGTCTCTGGTGCCAAAGGATGAATGATTACATGCATGAATGATCAAGGAAGTCCAAGTTTGAGACCAAAGTAGCTCTGGTCTCAAAGAATTAAAATCCAGAGGTTCTGGTTTAGCGGGGAATACTTGGTGAGAAAATGCCAAGTATTTGTTTTGGACCAGAGGCCTCTGGTTCTAAAGGCGATGAAATTTTTTTGCCAAACAAATAATCTAAGAGATTCTAAATGGCCAGAAGCTCTAGTCTGTATAGCCAGAGGCTCTGGTTTAGGATACTTGGAGTTAAAGGCAAATATTTTATATATCACTTATAGGCATACCCATGAGATATTGATGATCTCTGGTTTCAAACTAATGATTTCCTCTAAGTGGTGAGATTCAGCATACCCATCTTGCTAACGAGGAATAAAAATCTTTTCTCATCAAGAGCTTTTGTGAAAATGTCAGCAAGTTGAATCTCAGTAGRAACAAAGTACATCCCTATATTACCTTTTTCAACATTATCTTTCAGAAAGTGGTACCTTGCATCGATGTGCTTGGTCTTGGAATGCTGCATAGGATATGCATAGATAGCTATTACACTATTGGAGTTACAGAGGATTGGTGTCTTTTCATATTGAAAGCCATAGTCCTTAAGCTGAGTCTTCATCTAGAGAACTTGTGAACAACAACTAGCAGCAACAACATATTTTGCTTCTGCTGTAGAGGTTGAGACACAATTCTGTTTTATGGATGTCCAACTTACCAGCTTGTCCCCCAAGAGTTGACAGCTTCCAGACGTACTCTTTCTATCAAGCTTGCACCCTACATGATCTGCATCTGTATAGGCTATTAGATCAAAGCCAGAGTTCTTAGGACACTAGAGACCCAATGAAGGGGTTCCCTTAAGGTATCTGAAGACATGTAGCAAACATGATATCTGGTCTACTTGTAGTAAGATACAGGGGTGATCCAATCATGCCTCTGTAGGTTGTTACATCCACATATTTGCCAGATGAATCAGCAAATAACTTGGCTCCTGTAGCCATAGGAGTTCCCATCGATGATGAATTTGAGAGAGAGTATTTCTTCAGAAGGTCAGTCACATACTTGGACTGATTGATGAAAATCCCTTCTGAAGTTTTTTTTGTTTGAAGACCAAGGAAGAAACTAAGTTCTCCCATCATGCTCATCTCAAATTTGCTTTTCATCAGCTCTGAGAATTTTTCGCAATGTTTTGCATTTGTAGAGCCAAATATGATGTCGTCCACATATACTTGTACTAGTAGTATGTCACTTTTATGCTACTTGAGAAAGAGGGTTGTGTCTATTTGTCACACCCCGTTAAAGCAGAAACACGGAATGTAACAGGTAAGCGAGTCTTGGCAACAGTTTAAGAATAACACTTTTTCAAAGGTTCAAAATATACAGTTCATCGACTTGACAAGATTTCAAGGTTACAAAATATTTTCAAATACAACAAAAACTCTGTCTTAATCGATCTTGATCCAAGTAATGCTCCTAGAAGTCCACAYAACTTACTTAGAACCTGAAAAGCATGGCATAAAATAGGGTCAACTACAACGAGTTGGTGAGCTTACGGGTTTTCACATGCATAAAAACATTTCAATGCATAAACCAAGTAATAGCAAACTTATGCGAATTCTTTGCACTTAATAAATGTAAATCTAACGCGATGTAAATACTTGAGACGCTACTGAGCCTTACCTGACCAACTTGCCCCATTGATTTTCCAACAACCAGAA
>NW_020200731.1:49449-50876 GCF_001531365.2 Cynara cardunculus var. scolymus
ATTAATGGTATCATTAAATGTCATTCCAAGACAAATGATGGCAGCCGCCAACCATCGGAATCAAGAGATTTTGAGTGGGTTTAACACCCTTCCCAAGAATAATTTACAACCTTGAGTCACACGCCTCCCCAAATCCAGTTGCATGCCCAAGAATGGCAGTAGAAATGGGGACGGTTTCCAACTCGATATTTTCAAGAATCGAGACTTTTAACACCAAAATCCTTATCTCTTAAATAAATTTCAGAAAAGAAAATAAAACAATGAGAATTTTGGTTCCGATAAGCTACAAGATGACATAATTGATTTAGAGATGCATGCAAGACCCAAATCACCCGAATGTACAATCGGTCCTTATATGCGAGAACTCTCTTCTTCTCTTTGGGATTAAAAGATCCTTGGGTCACAGATTATCATCCGATGAAGACACATATAAGTCTTCGATGGATAATCTCACCATCATTAAATCTCGAAACTTGAGTTGAGCAGGAAAAGAGAATAGGAATTTAAGCACTAGAAGAGGAATAAATGGATTTTAGAACATACCTTTTTGTAGACGAGGGAGATATGAACGACCTGAATGCGGCGGAATTTCTAGAATTGCAGGGTGAAGAGTTCGGCTAGAAGGTGATGAAATTTAGAGACGGAGAACGAAAAATGTTGGAACTTTTGAAGAATGAAGGGTTTTCAAAAGAGAAGGGGGTATTTATTTGGGGCTTTTAGAGGAGTAGTGGGCTGGCCTCTAAAGGCCCAAGCCCAAGGGGTTTTTATTTCTCTAAGCTAAGTCCCAAAAATATAAAATTGCCAAAACGTCCAAGTCTGGGAAAAAGACCAGCTGCTGTGCTGAATCGATCAAGTATGGGCGACCAACGACTTTGTAAAAAGGACCAGAGCCTCTGTGAAAAGACACCAGAGTATCTGTGAAGAGACACCAGAGTGTCTGTGAAGAGACAACATAGCCTCTGTGAAGAGACAACAGAGCCTCTGTGAAGAGACACTAGAACATCTATGAAGAGACAACAGAGTCTCTGTGAAGAAACAACAGAGCCTCTGTGAAGAGACGCCAGAGCCTCTGTGAAGAGACGCCAGAGCCTCTGTGAAGAGACACTAGAGCATCTATGAAGAGACACCAGAGTCTCTGTGAAGAGACGCCAGAGCCTCTGTGAAGAGACGCCAGAGCCTCTGTGAAGAGACGCCAGAGCATCTATGAAGAGACGCCAGAGCCTCTGTGAAGAGACGCCAAAGCCTCTATGAAGAGACACAAGAGCATCTATGAAGAGACAACAGAGCCTCTGTAGCTGTCACCAGAGCCTCTGTGTTAGTACAGACCAGAGCCTCTGGTTGTTCTATCCTCTGGTCTTTTAGACGACCTCTTCAGGATCCTATTCTGGATAAGGCTAACCCTAAAAGACTTAGTTTTTAAATAAAGA
>NW_020200731.1:51086-52440 GCF_001531365.2 Cynara cardunculus var. scolymus
GTACTCTGGTCCATTCTTGGAATTCCAATGAACCTTCACGATGGGTATTCTACTACGTCTCAACTGCTTAACTTTTCTATCCAAGATCTCCAATGGTTTTTCAACAAAATGCAGTCGATCAAAAACTTGCAAGTCTTCCAGAGGTAAAACCTGGGTTTCATCTGATAGGCATCTCTTGAGATTCGATACGTGGAATATATCGTGGATAGCACTTAATTCTTGGGGTAGATTTAGCTTATATGCCACTAGTCCAATTCTTTCTATTATTTCGAAAGGACCAATATAGCGAGGGCCCAACTTGCCTTTCTTTCCAAAGCGCATAACTCCCTTCCAAGGCGAGACCTTTAGAAAAACTTTATCACCCTTTTGGAATTCTAAAGGTTTCCTTCGGTTGTCGGCATAGCTTTTCTGTCGATCCCTAGCAGTCTTGAGTCGGTCCTTGATTATCCTGACCTTATCGGTGGTTTCTTGGATAACATCGGGTCCAGTTAACTATTTATCACCAATTTCTGACCAACACAATGGGGATCTACACTTGCGCCCATACAAGGCTTCATAAGGCGCACATTGGATGCTGGTATGGTAGCTGTTGTTGTAGGCAAATTCCACTAAAGGAAGATGCGTGTGACAACTTCCACAAAATTCTATAACACAGGCCCGTAACATGCCTTCTAGGGTCTGTATGGTTCTCTCGGTTTGTCCATCGGTTTGGGGATGATAAGAAGTGCTCAAGTCTAGACGAGTACCCATCCCTTGCTGAAGCGATTGCCAAAATCTTGATGTAAAGTGACTGTCTCTATCCGATAGAATAGAAATATGCACCCCATGCCTAGCGACAATTTCTCTTATATAGATCTGAGCTAACTTCTCCATCTTATAATTCTCTCGGATTGGCAAAAAGGGGGCATATTTTATCAAACGATCCACAATCACCCAAATGGCGTCATGCACTTTTCCTGATCGGGGTAGCTTAGTTATGAAGTCCATCGATATTTGCTCCCATTTCCATTAAGGAATTTCGGGCTGCTGGAGCAGACCAGAAGGTTTCTGGTGTTCAACCTTAATTATTGCACAAGTTACACACTTATTTACATATAGTGCAATGTCTTTCTTCATTCCAGGCCACCAGTAATATGCTCTTAAATCCTTCAACATCTTGTCTGCTCCCGGGTGTATTGAATACTTTGATCGATGAGCTTCGTCCAAAATGATTGATCTAAGATTGCCAATCTTAGGTACCTAAATTCTATTTCCCAAATAACACACTCCATCGGATTCTATCTGAAATTTGGACTCTATACCATGCAGGGTTTCATCCTTTAAGTTCTCCTTCATTAGAGCTTCCTTTTGATCT
>NW_020200731.1:53790-55190 GCF_001531365.2 Cynara cardunculus var. scolymus
TGCACATTCGCATTGATCCGTCTTTCTTTTTGACGAATAGTACCGGTGCTCCCCACGGTGAATAGCTTGGCCTTATAAAACCTTTGTCTAGCAATTCTTGGAGTTGGGTCGACATTTCCTGCATTTCGGATGGTGCCAAACGGTATGGTGCCTTGGCCACTGGAGCAGCTCAAGGRATCAAGTCGATACCGAACTCGACTTGTCTTTGCGGAGGCAGGCCTGGTAAATCTTTAGGGAAGACATCAGAAAATTCCCGAACTATGGGTAAGTCTTCAATATTATCCTCCTTGATCCTTCCATCTATCACGTGGGCCAGGTATGCAGGGTAATTCTTCTTTAGGTACTTCTTCATCTTCATGCAGGATACCAGCTTAATTGCTTGGTCCAACTTATCTCCCAGGACCACTATTGGCTCCATTCCTTCTTGAGGAATTCGAATGAGCTTTTCTGAGCAAACGATTTCGGCTTGGTTTCTGGACAGCCAATTCATGCCTACAATTACGTCAAAACTTCCTAGTTCGATCGGTATAAGGTCTATGCTAAAGTCCTTATTGGCTAAATTCAAGGTGCAGTTCAAAATTATATTCCGGACCTTGAATTCCTGGTCATTGGCAAATTCAATGATAAGGGCTTCTTTCAACCTCTGGGGCCTTAAGTCACTTTTCTGCCTAAAATTTAGTGACACAAAGCTTCCGTCGGCGCCTGAGTCAAATAAAACCGATGCAAATTCATTGTTCAGAAGAAACGTACCTGACACTACGTTGGAATCCTCTCTGGCTTCCCTGGCTCCCAATTCGAATGCTCTGCCCCAAGCCTGACTCCTCGAGTTGCCTGAACTGTTATGCCGAGTCTGATTTATATTTGTCCCCGCTCTTCTCCTTGGGCAAACATTCCTCATGTGGTCTGGACTCCCACATTCAAAACATAGTCGTTTTCGGCTGTCCTTTGCCGTGTGACCGCCAAGATGACACCTCTGGCAGATAATGCAATTCCCTCGATGCGGAACTTTGCATTTATCACATCTAATTACATCGCCCTGTCCAGCTACCTGTGATTGAGCTCCAAAATTTCTCGTTGTTCTCCTGTTCCTGTCCAGTTTCCTTCCAAATTTTCGGTCCCCGAACTCCTCTATCTTCCTTTTTCCTTTAGTCAGTCTCCCAGATCGCACCGCATTGTTTGTGACTTTTGTAGCAACTTCTACCGCCTCTTGAATAGTCTTCGGGTTGGCAGAGGTTATGTTGTCCCTAATTTCTGGGGATAAACCCCAAATGTATCTCTCTATCCGAACCTCCTCTAGTGTCACAAGGTGTGGCACCAGGTTTGCCAATTCTTGAAACCTCGTTGTGTATGTAGAAATATCGTCTCCCTTCATCTCAAGGTTCCACAACTCCATTTCCAAT
>NW_020200731.1:55760-57223 GCF_001531365.2 Cynara cardunculus var. scolymus
AAACGAGTTGTGCTAAATCGGGGTTTTCTCTTCTCGGCGGCATTTCTTTGAATCCTAAACAAAATGGAATTTATAAGTTTGAGGGTAACATAAAGTGGTAGCTTTCCATAAAATTTCGATGATGCTTAAATGTTTTTTTCGTATGACAAAGGATAGGAAGATGACAAAGAATTGATATAAGGCATATTCAATCGCATAACCAATGGATATAATAGAAATTCCTCCCAAAAGATATCATGCATTGATTTTTCGATATTAAGTACAAAACAGGGTTTCTAACTTTTGATCAAAAGAGTAATCCATTCTAAATTGCTTCTAAAGCAACATCCATCCAATGACTATCCCTAGTGCTAACATCATCATGCTACAAACAAATAGCCACCTATATAACCTCGTAATTTCTCGTCTGGCGGCAACAGTAGTTTCCCCATTCCACACTATGCTCTAGTGATGCGCTTCCACTTTTTCAGATAGGTTGTTGAGGATGTTGTGGTGATATCTGAGTCGAACCTGATGCATTTGCATGTCATCCGCAATCCTTCTCATCCAATCCTTCTCAGATGGGTTCATCCCTTGCGGATAGGTCGCCGGCATACCAGTCACGATTTGAGTCATTCGGTTCCCACCATGGGGTTGGGACGACTCCCCTACGACCCTCTGAGAGTTCCCGAATGTCACCCTCTGTGGTAATGGGACACTCTTTCGAGGCGTGACTCTGATTCTTGGACCTTGCTGGGCCCGCGACGGAACATCAAGTGCTGGCTCCATTGGGGGTAGGTAGGACATTTGTGGTGCGGCCACAGCATCACTAGAAACAGTGTCCTGGTCATATGGGTCCGCCTCTTCGCCGCGAGTTGGGTTCCTTTGGGAGCGACCGACTACGTATCCAGAATCATCAACGGAATATTCGCTTGAATATGAAGGCATCATCGAGATCTGTGATATGAACAATCTTGGTTACCAAGGTGTATCCTCTAACAAAAGCTTAGCGATTCAGAGGAAACTTCTAGACAACACTAAGTCTCAACAAACATGCTAGGATCCCTAGACAACACCCCTGGTTTCTACACCAGAGTTTCCGCTAATATAAGACCAGAGCCTCTATTTCCTCACAGGGCTTTCGAGACCAGAGCTTCTGTTCACAGAGTGCCTACCAGAGCTTYTGTGGCAATTTCAATACTTAGGTATGCTAAGGGTTCCTTTCAACGACCCTCTGATCATACCTCTTGCTCCAACCAAAGCTTCTGGTACTGAGACCAGAACCTCTGTGGCAACCCCTATACTTGTCGTTCAAGTATTTCATGTAAGGATCCTCTGGTTCTCCTATTCGTCCATGCCAGAGCTTCTGATCATAAGACCAGAGCCTCTGCGGACACAAAGATAGCGAAAGTTGAGCATTCCAACTTCCATCGTCTCTGGTCTTCTTGACCAGTGCCTCTAATCCTAGGAAACGGATATTCGTA
>NW_020200731.1:59503-75606 GCF_001531365.2 Cynara cardunculus var. scolymus
GCCAGAGCCTCTGTGAAGAGACACTAGAGCATCTATGAAGAGACAACAGAGCCTCTGTGTTAGTACAGACTAGAGCCTCTGGTTGTTCTATCCTCTAGTCTTTTAGATGACCTCTTCAGGATCCTATTCTGGATAAGGCTAACCCTAAAAGACTTAGTTTTCAAATAAAGATCCCGTAATAAGGTTCTAACCTATTGTATAGAGTTGTTACACTATTATACCTTTTTCGAAGCCATTGTTGATGAGAAAGGTGGATAGAGTTTTATACCAGGCCCTGGGTGCTTGCTTCAACCCATAGAGGGCTTTGTCCAGAAAGTAGACATACTTTAGATGCTTTGGATCTTCAAACCAAGGTGGCTGCTGCACGTAAACGTTTTCTTGAAGTTTGCCGTTTAGGAAGGCAGACTTGACATCCATCTGATAGACCTTAAAGCCTTTGTGAGCTGCATAGGCTAGGAATATCCTGATGGCTTCAAGTCTTGCAACGGGAGCAAATATCTCATTGTAGTCAATCCCCTCTTCCTGGCAGAAGCCCTTGGCAAGAAGCCTAACCTTGTTCCTTATTACTATGCCTTCTTCGTCCTTCTTGTTTCGGAAGAACCATTTGGTTCCTATGGCCATCTTCCCTTTGGGTAGAGGCATAAGGGACCATACCTTGTTTCTCTCAAACTGGAGTAGTTCTTCTTGCATTGCGTCTATCCAGTTTGGATCTTGTAGGACTTCAGAAATTTTCTTCGGTTCAATCATGCTAAGGAAGTTGGCGAAGAGGCATTCATTGGTTGTTGCTGATCTCCTCTTTACACCAGATGTTGGATCACCAATGATTTGGTGATGTAGGTGGTCTTTCGTCCACTTGGTGCTTGACTGGGGTTTTGAAGCAACAGGATGCAGTTCTTCATCGACTGATGGAACTGCTTGCTCCCCCTCGAAGAGATCATCTCCAGAGTTAGACTCTGGTTCTTGTTCTCGATCTGAAGACATAGAAGAAGTAGAAGGTGAAGTAACATCAATTTCAGTAAGAGTTGTACCTTTAGCATTGGAGACTTCATGTTCTTCATCGGTTCTGGAAGTGGATTTTGCATTAGGTGCATGTCCAGGAGTTACTTCTTCTTCGAAGATGTCTTCAAATAATTGAGCTAACTCTGATTCATTAGGTTTGCCAAGTGATAAATCAGATGCTCTTCTTCGAAGTCCGAGTCCTGAACTGTTGTGTCCAGAAGTCAAGGGTGTGATGTCATCAAAGGACACGTTGATGTTTTCTATGACAATTTTTGTCCTTTTGATGTAGACTTTGTAGGCTTTTGCGGTTTGAGAGTATCCCAGAAAGATCCCTTCATCAGCTTTCTTGTCGAACTTGCCAAGATATTCCCTATCATTGAGTACAAAGCATTTGCACGTAAAGACATGGAAATACTTGACATTTGGTCTTCTCTGATTGATAAGCTCATAGGGTGTTATCTAGTGCCTCTTGTTGATGATGGATCGATTCTGGGTGAAGCATGCAGTAGAAATTGCTTCAGCCTAAAAGGTAATGGGTAACTCCGATGAAGCAAGCATGGTCCTTGCTGCTTCCACAAGGGTTATGTTCCTTCATTCTACCACTCCATTCTGTTGTGGGGTTCTGGTTGCTGAAACGTTTTGTGTGATGCCTTCATTTATAAGGTATTCATTGATTCTAGCATTTTTAAATTCAGTTCCATTGTCGCTTCTAACTTTAATGAATTTTCGTTGTAGAAGGACTTGGAGTCTTTTCGTCACCCCAATGAGTAGGTCAGGAACATCTAATTTCTTCTTCACAAACTCAACTCAGGTGTATCTGGAGTATTCATCAACAAGTACCAATATGTACTTCTTTCCTGAGAGGCTTTGTGTGGAGATGGGCCCACATAGATCAATATGGATTATATCCAAGGGCTTGGTGCAGGAGGTTTCTGACTTTGTTCGGTGAGAGGCCCGTTTTAGCTTTCCCATCTCACAGGTTGAGCATAGATGATCTTTTTCAAAGTTGAGATCATGAATCCCCTTGACCAGCTTCTGTTTGGCTATCTTTCTTAAGACATCAAAATTCAGGTGTGAGAACTTCTTGTGCCATAGCCAATTTTCATCGCTCTTATGGGATACAAGGCAAAGGGTGTCTTGTCCCTGAAAGGATTGAAAATCTAGAAAATAGAGATTTCCTTCTCCTTTGGCCTTGATGATGGTTTGACCGGGCTTTGTTTCTTTGATACAGAAACCTTTGCAGAATCTGACTTCAAGACCCTTGTCGCAAAACTGGCTTATGCTTAATAAGTTGTGCTTCAAACCTTCAACATAAGCTACTTTGCTGAAGGAGATGTTGCCATTGATGAGAGTTTCATATCCCTTGATTATTCCCTTGTTGTTGTCTCCAAAAGTGATAGAGCCTCCAGATTTTTCGATGAAGGAGGTCAGCTGACTTTTGTCACTAGTCATGTGCCTGGAGCAACCTGAGTTCATGTACCATGGTTGCACATGATGGTCCTGCAAGACAAATTAAGGGGTTTTAGGTACCCATTTCTTAATGGGTCCACGTTTGTTAGTAGAAGATACCACTCTCTTTTCATCACCCTTAGCCTTTGCAGGCTTGGGTTTGTTAGCATTTCCCTTGCCCTTTGACTTGGGGCTTTTTCACATTTTCATTTGTTTTAGCTTTATAGCGATAAACGTGTTGGGAGTATATGCAGCGATGTGTCAACATGTGATTCCTCAGGTTTTGTAAGAGAGCTAAATTTTTACAATCATTATTCTTTGGACATGAATGTCTAACGTTCTTTTTATTCGCTGAAAATGAAGAAGTAAATGCAGGGTGTGTAAATCATGTCCTAGCATTGGTTGTTTTTACAAACTTCCTATCTAGTTTAGATTTTTTATTTGAAGAGGTCTTTGTCTTTACTTCTTTTCTCCTGAAGAAGGATTGTTTTTTTTCATCTGAATGAGAGGAAAAGTGATGATTAGATTTCTCAGAGGCAGGCCACTTCTGTTTTTGCTTACGAGTGAAGTTAATGAACTTAAAAGATATGCTAGGGCTTTGAGTTATCGTTGGCAGATTTGATATTTCTCAGTTTTCCCTTCTCTTTATCTGAAGAATTCTTCGACGGAGGAATACCAGATTTCATTGAGGGTTTGAAGTTTTGAGGCTTCTTATTCTCAATAATCTTTTGTGATTTACAGATCATCTCTTCTTCAGATTCGAAATTGAGAAAGTCTCTTGCTGATTTCTCGAAATCAAAATTAGCATGGATGTTCGAGGGAGGTGTGGGTTCAGAGGTTGATGCTTCAGAGTGATCTACTTGAGGTTCCATCGTTTCTAACTTAGATGAATTTTCAATGTTACTTGGATGATTCATCGATTCATCAAATGATGCTTCCTTATTAGGATTCTCCTTTTCATCAACAGTACTTGCTGATGAAGTGGGATTGACAACCAGAGACTCTGGTTTAACCATAGGGTTTCCATCGGTCTCTGATTTGGAGATGTCGTTCCTTTCATCAGAATTATTACATGTACTGCTCTTGTATACCACGTTTTCAAAATCCTGTCGTAAGACGACAGTTTTTCCATCGACTTTAACTCTTTTAAAATTTGCTTTTGGTTTCGGGATAAAGTCGGGTTTTTGAATGCATCCAAATTTGAAAGTGGATTCAAGGGTAGATTTCTTTGAATCGATGAAGGGGTCCAATTCATTGAATCCAATCCCTTGAGTGTCCGTTTGACCGTTTAACTTTTCATACACATCTTGGGCATCCTTGTATTTCTTCATCAGAAGTTCATTGGTTTGAAGCTTCTGGTGAAGAATCTCCCTTTCTTTTTGAAAGAAATCTTTGAGAGCTACTGAGTTAAGTCTCTCTGCCTCAGTTTCTTTTAAGGCCTTAGTTTTCTTTTCTAAGTCTTTGGTTACTCGCTTGTTTATTTCCAGAAGTTTTTCTTCCTCTGATTTTTTAAGAGTGGCGATGCGAGTCTTTTCTTTCATCAGATCAGCTTTTTCTTCGGTTAGAAGATCAGTTTCTCTTTTGTAGAAACTGACATCTTTTTCCGCTTTAAGTCTTTCAGATTTTTCAAAGCTTAATTTTTCTTTTAATTTTAAAAAGTCCTCTGAAAGCTTTATTACTGTTAACTCTAGCTTAGATGGAGCCGAGGTAGTTTTATTGGAAGTACACTCACATACCTGATCATCAGTGTCAGAGGCAGATTCTGCATTGGACGTGGCCATTAGACAGATGAAGAATCAAAATCCATTTTTCTTTCTCAGCCATCAGGCTTCGCTCTCTAGGATTGTACTTATATTTATTCTTGTAATAGTCAGCATCCTTTACCAGTCGTCATCTGCATTCTTTGGAAAAATGACCAATTTTTCTGCACCTGAAGCAGCAGAGGTCATTTTTCCTTCCATCTCTGTCCTCTTTCTTCTCCTCTCTTCTATCTTCTCTTCTTTCTTCTCTCTCTTCCCTTCCATCTATTTTGTCTTCCCTCTGATGAAATTTAGATGGCTTTCTTTCTTAGGATGGCTGCTACCTTTCCCTCTTGAACTCTCTTCGTTCATAGGGTTTCTTGATAAACTTTTTCTAGAACTGCTTTGCAATCAAGGCCAGAGATTTGGCAAAGGCTTTGATATCATCATCTGATTCAGATGTTTCATCTTCATATTCTGATTCCACCACCAGTGCTTTCTTTCCTTTCTTCTTGTGGTCTCTGGTGGAGGTCCTTGAAACTTCCTTTTCTTCAGCTGGTAGAGCCAGGGGTCCACCGATGGACACCTTTTTCTTCATGTTGTCGTTCTCTTGTGCAGCAAGCGTTCCGTATACGTCATGGAGTGACCAGCCGTCTAAGTCCTGATTTGCTTGAAGGGACATCAACAACCGTGTCCATTCATCATCGAGACTTTTAAGGAATAAAACATTATTTTCTTCCTTTGTTATAGAGATATCGTTTCGACGACATTGATTAATCAATTTGTTGAAACGATCGTATGTCTTCTGAATCGGTTCATTAGGAAGAGCCTTGAAGTTGGTGTATTCATTGAGACATTGGGCTCTACGATTATTCTTCCTTTCCCCCCCAACAATTGGCTTGCCAACTCATCCCATAGTTCCTTGGCTGTGGAACATGCATCAAGGGATTGGAAGATTTCATTGGGTGTAGCCATGATTATCAGTCTTTTGGCCTTTTTGCCAGCTCATCCCATTAAGATTTTTAGAAGAGAGAAAATTTACGTTTTAGAGAAGATATTTTTGTAAAAAACATGAATTGAGAGATTTTTAATAATCGTTTGATTGGAAAAACAATCAATTGGCTCTGATACCAATTGTGGATCCCAAATCTCTCAATAACACTAATAATCAAGTTAAGAATAACCAAATTATAGTGTTTGTATGAACAAAATGATGAACACTCAAGAATAATATATGAACATTCAAAGAATAATCTTGAGTGCCACAGATTTGACTATATTCAATAATTATGTTAAAGACGTAAAGCGTCCAAAATTACAATAGGCCTAACCACCTATTTATACTAGTAAGCTAATAAGAAGATAACTATCTAGTGAGACTATTTAGCTAATCTTCTACTAACAGATAAAGCTTATCTATAATAAGGATAAACATTAAAACAAGATAAACTTTGTAGAATCCAGCTGTTGATTGGTCATCTCCAGCTGTCTTCCATGTGATATGAGTTCAACCTTATCTTCATATCTTCATTGCTTGTCTCATGTTGAACTGGTGAAGGAAACTCCAAGTGTTATGGAGATGCACTTTCCATCGCATCTCTGGTTAGTTCATCGACCCTCTGTATGTTCTTCAGACTTGGTCATTTTTCCCTAAAGTCTTCCATCGGCCTTCTGGTTCTTCATCACATGTTTGTCTTCATTACTTCATACATAATACTTAAAGGGCTAACAACTTTGATCTGTCATGATTGGAATTAATTTGTAAAATTTTCAGATGGGGAAATAAGGGTGACATATGTACCTTTGGATATAAGGGTGGCATTTGTATGCGTGTGAACTTATGAAATAACTTTTACTATTACATCCCTTAAAATTACGTTGGCCTTAAATCCTTATTTCTCTATGATTTAAAGATTCAGGATCATGGTTGTTTTTGGAAATCATAGTCTGGATGTTATTAAGAGAAATAATAACTGGCCTATGGCCTGAAGTTTTGATTAAACCTTGTTATTGATTATAAAGGTTTAAAGAGGTATTATCGGCAGATTCTACCTATTTGGTTTGAATATGATATTCATAAAGCCGAGTAATTGGCTTTGGAAATTGGTAAGGTATTGGTATTATGGAATATATGTTCATATATTTGATATATATGAAAATTTGATTTTAAATAAAGTTTTTGTGATCTTCACCCTGTAATGACATAGAAAAAGGGATTTCACTAGACCTTCCGGTCTAACCCTCACTTTGTGGTTTTAAATATGAATTGCAGGAATTGCTAATGGTAATGGGAAGGGGAAAATGTGAAATTTTCCTGCATACATAATTTTGTGAGGACCAGTCTTTCTTGTATCTGGTTTTTGGTAGATGATCGTTAATTAGTACAAGAAATGTATTTTGAATTTTTGGACCATGTATTTAGCAAGATATGTATTTCTTGTACTTGGGACCTATGTGGTGTATAAACATGTATTTCTTGTGAATGAAGTATATGTTACGTGCAACGTATGTTGTGAGGTGTTACAGAAGTGGTATCATAGCCTAAATTTAAGAGATTTAGGTATTTAAAGCATGATACCTTGACTTAAATTATTTCAATGCATGTTATGGGTCGCGGACGTAGTTAGCACCATTGGAAATAAATATGATGAGTTAAAAGTACAGTGTGTAAGGTAAATTTTAATTACATCTGAGCCAGTGTAATTAAGAATTTACAGGTACATATCTGGACTTAGATACTTCATTATATTTGGGAATGTGAATACGTGATTATTAAAATTGAAATTTGCAGATGTCTAGCCGAACATGGAGATCGGAGAGATTCGCTCGTCCCGAATCTGAGCAAAGAAATGAATCACCTGTTAATCTACCAACGAGTACTTCTGGAATTAGAGGCAGGGGAAGAACCAGAGGAAGGGGCAGAGGAAAAAGCCAGGCATAGGGAAGGAGTCAGATTGAGACTCATATCGAACATGAAGAATCTCACTCTGGGAATGTCCATGAAGAATAGGTGCCTCAACCAGAGTATGTAACAAAAGATATGCTCGCAGAAGACATGGGAAAGTTAAGGGAAACCTTTACATCCATTAAGGGAATACCTGCCAGGGTTGAAATGGAAAGAGTGGAAGTACATCCTTTGTTCCAGTTACTCACAACAAGGAGGGTGATATCAAGATGTTTTTGACTTGTAAACCGCCAACTTTCTCTGGAGAAAGAGATCCAGTTAAGGCTATGTGCTGGATCGAATCTGTGTTTAACACAATTAAGTGTCTGGAGGCAGATAAAGTTTGATTTGATGTATCTGTATTGAAGTTTAATGCTCTATTTTGGTGGGAAGTTGAGTCTTTAGCCAGGACAGATGTCTTACAAACGTTATCTTAGGCAGAATTTGTGAACCGATTCAAAGATTAGTTTTGTCCCAAGACAGCTGTAAGACAAATGGAGGAGGATTTTCTAAAGTTGGAGCAAAGCAATGGAACTGTTAGGGAGTATACTAAATAGTTCATCGAGTATTCCCGATTTGTTGAAAATTACATTTCGTCAGAGTCCAGGAAGGTGGAGAGGTATATTTGGGGTCTAAAGTTGTCGATCCGCGAATTTGTGATCGCCATGAACCTTACTACCTTTTCACTAATTGTGGACGTAGAGGGTAAGGTTGTTGAGAAAAGGAAATGGGAAGGACATTCGTCTAACTTTCGAGGGTCAAAATCAATGAAATATGATAACCGAACTGAGCAGAAGGTCAGTGAGAAAGTTTGTGCTCGGTGTCGACAAGTTCATCAAGGTGACTACAAAGCGGACCCGAGAAAATGTTATAAGTGTGGGGAAGCGGGTCATTTTTCGAAAAGTTGCCTAGCTAACAAAAGGTGTTTTAATTGCAACTCACCAGATCATATTCGACCCAACTGTCCATTGTTGAGGGGTCCACAGTTGACCATGGGGAGTAATGTATCGGCTGCTCGTGGAAGACCTAGTGTATCCAGAGGAGGGCAAGGAGGGTTGTGAGGTCGATCCTTCTAGATGACAAAGAATGAGGCAGAGGTCACACCTGACGTAGTAACATATATCTTTCTTTTGAATTCTATGCATGCTAAGGTGTTGTTCGACTCAAGTGCAAACTTTTCGTTTCTATCACCTTCATTTGCTCAATTTGCATGTTTGAATTTTGTGCCACTTGACAATGAATTAGTAGTTGACACTGCTAATAGTCAAGAATATGTTACCTGTGTATTCAATAACTACGTTATTGATATTGAGGGGTGTGAGTTACCAATTTGATTGTTCCCAATGCCGATGAAAGAGTTTGATGTTGTAGTAGGCATGGATTGGTTGCCAAAACATCAGGTTAGTATTGTCTGCAATAGGAAAATGATCAAAATCACCTTGCCAGACAGAGGGTCAGTTGTTATCTATGGTGATTGTCAGAGTCATCATACTAGTCTTTTATTTGTGTTAAAATCCCGAATGTGTATCCGGAAGAAGTGTCAGGGGTATTTGGCCTATACTATTGATGCAAAGAAAGAGAAGGGGAAATAATCATAGAGCTTCATAAATCTAAACACATAAGGGAAATAATCATAGAATGTTCTTTCCCTTATTATCATTACCTGGACACATATTTGAAAACACAAAATGAGGGTTAGACATGATTGTCTAGTGAGGTTCCCTTTTTATGTAATGCAGGGTGTAGATTACCCAAAACATTTATTTAAAATATACCATTCCATATAACAAAAGATAAAATCACATCTATTTGAGTTCATCGGACCTCTGGTTCCAAAGGCAGACTTAGAAAATGTTTCATAAATAAGAGGACGAGATCCCCTCTGGTTCCTCTACTAGAGCTTCTGGTTAAGCCAACCAGAGTCTCTTACTTAGTGAGAGTTCTCAAATATTTCATAGATCAACTTTCTCGATGCTAAAATAGTTTCGTCATGATTAGAATATATTTTGACTAACTTTGTAAGCAATGAAATAGCTTTTCCATAACTAAAAATGATCAAAAAGAGTTCATGTATGACCAGAGCTTCTGGTCCAACCCGCAAAGGCCAACTAGAGCCCCTGGTCCCAAATACCAGACCAACCAGAGCTTCTGGTCCAACCCGCAAAGGCCAACCAGAGCCCCTCTAGTCTGTCTTTTCCTTGTAAAACATTCTAAGTATAAAACCCTTTTCTTAAAAACATCTTAAAACATGATTTTGACACAGAAGCTCTTATCTGTAATACAGAACCTCTGGTCCAACTAGTACATTTAGTAAGAACTTCCTCATTTCTCCAATCAATATCCAGAACCCTCTGGTTCTATAGTGAGGACCAACCAGAGCTTCCTTGATTCTTCTGTATCCAAACATTTGATCCAAAATACTTTTAACCAAAACCAATGACCATAATCTATATTTTTCCCATAACCATAACATTAATACTATTATTTCTAATAAGAACAACATCTCTGAATTCTCAAATCACCAAGAAGTGAGAACTCCAATCTATTGTAATCTTAAAAGACATAATAGCAATAGTTATACCATGCACACACAATGACCATCCTTATTACGTCCAAAATTCCACTTAATAGCAACAACTATATTCATCACACACAACGACCACCTTTATTTCCCCTGAAATTCTTATGAACTATTTCATCCAATGACAGGCTGCAGTCATTTCGGTCAGAGTGAACCTCGTTCATCGTTTTAACCAATCATAGTCTTAAAATAGGTTTATATTCAAAACCTTTTAAACCTCAAGAACAATATGTTCTGTAAATGGGATCTCAAATCATCTAATCCTCTTTAAATCCTCAAAACAGGATATCATTTCCAAAACTGTTTTTTAAGAACAGTTTATGCTTTAATCTCTCTAAAACAGTTTCAAATTTCAAAATCATAAAACATTTCTTTTAAACTGTTTAGAAACAGTTTTATCAAACTCTTTCTAAATCTCATACCACCAAAACCCAATAGTTCATAAAATCAAACAATAGATTAAAACTCACCTTTAATTAAACATAGATTCTGCAGATAATATCACACAACAACACATAAGATCTTCAAATAACTTTGAATCAACAATTTTCTGCAAGATTGTTTCTCACCGCCACAAAGCTCTCTCTTTTCTAATAAGATAATGTGATAAGGTTAGAACCATATCCCTTTCTTTAAATATCCTCAACAGGCGGTGGAGGATTTCTTTTTATTATAAAATTGGTTTAGGCGGTGGAACTTATTTTATTTTAAAAATCCCTTTCTTCAATATGAAGATTACACCTTATTTTTCTAGTAAGATAATCACGGCCGTATGCATGCTTCACACCACATACATGCATGTATAAATCACATATACATCATACCATCTTTTCACATATATGCATGCTACTCGTGTGTTTATTTACCATGCATACCATTTAGTATTTTCAAATAATAATCACATATAGGTTACCTCAACTCAGGTTATCTGAAACCCGGTTATAACACAGGAACTGATTCCAATTGTTAGTGAATATTCAAAAGTCTTTCTAGAAGATTTATCTGGTTTACCGCTAGACAAAGTTATTGAATTCAAAATTGATCTCATACCTGGGGTAGCACCAGTAGCTAAAGCGCCGTATCGATTAGCTCCATCAGAATTAAAAGAACTGGTTACTTAGTTTAAAGATCTGCTTAATAAAGGATTCATTCGACCCAACACTTCACCTTGGGTTGCTCTAGTTCTTTTTGTTAAAAAGAAAGACGGGTCTATGCGGATGTGTATAGATTATCGAGAATTGAAGAAGTTGACCATCAAGAATAAATATCCTTTGCCAAGAATTGATGATTTATTTGATCAACTGGTGGGAGCAATCTATTTCTCAAAGTCCGGGAGGAAGACATTGCCGCGACAACCTTCCTAACTAGTTATGGGCACCACAAATTCTTAGTTATGCCATTCGGTTTAACTAATGCACCGACAACATTTATAATTATGATGAATAGAGTATGTAAGGAGTATCTTGATAAATTTGTTATTGTATTTACTGATGATATTCTTATATGCTCTAAATCTTAAAAGGAGCACGTAGAACACCTCCGCCTGATACTTGATCTTCTAAAAAGAGAAAAGTTGTATGCAAAATTGTCCAAGTGTGAATTTTGGTTAAGGGAGGTACAGTTCTTGGGTCATGTCATATCAGAGGCAAGGGTAAAAGTGGATCCAGCAAAAATAGAGGCAGTTGAGAAATGGGAGGCACCAAAGACCCCTTTTGAAATCTGAAGCTTTTTGGGATTAGCAGGCTAATACCGTAAATTTATTCAAGATTTTTCTAAAATAGTTGTGCCGTTGACCAAATTGACTCGGAATAATGTCAAGTTTCAGTGGGTAGAAGAGCAGCAAAAAGCCTTCCAACTGTTGAAAGATCATCTCTGCAGCGTCCCGGTGTTGTCTCTACCAGATGGACCAGAAGATTTTGTAGTATACAGCGATGCCTCAAAACTAGGGTTGGCATGTGTTCTGATGCAAAGAGGAAAGGTGATTTATTATGCATCTAGGCAATTGAAGGATCATGAAAAACAATATCCAACTCATGATATGGAATTAGCAGCGTAGATGTTTGCATTAAAAATATGGAGGCATTATCTTCTGGGAACAAGATGCCAGATTTGCACAGATGATAAAAATTTACAACATTTATTCAGCCAGAAAGAATTGAATATGCGACAGCGTCAATGGATTGAACTTGTTAATGATTACGATTGTGAAATCTTCTACCACCCAGGAAAAGCCAACGTGGTAGCTAACGCTTTAAGTAGAAAAGAAAGACATGGAACTATAAAGACTGTGGCAATGAGAATAAACTTAGCCTCTGACCTTCATAAAGAAATTTTGAAATGTTTGAAGGAAGCTGTAAAGAAAGATCATATAAAGTCGGAAAGATTGTTCAAAATGAATTCTACTTTGAAACCAAATGATGAAGGAATTATGTGCTTTCAAGGACGAATTTGGGTACCGTGCTATGGGGATGTTCGGAAGGTTATTCTAAATGAACATCATAAGTCCCGTTACTCTATATATCCAGGTACCAATAAGATGTATAAAGATTTGAAACCTTTCTATTGGTGGCCCAAATTAAAGAAGGATATAGCAAGGTATGTGGAACAATGCATAACGTGTCTACAAGTCAAGATCGAACATCATAGACCATATGGAAATCTTCAATCATTGGAGATTCCTGTATGGAAGTGGGATCACATTACTATGGATTTTGTCATGAAATTACCCCAAACTCCAAAAGGGTATGACGCAATCTGGGTAATTGTTCATCGCTTATCTAAATCTGCGCATTTTCTACCTATTCAAGAGGGTTACTCTTTAGAAAAGTTCGAACAGATTTATATAAAAGAAATTGTAACTAGGCACGATGTTCCACTATCCATCGTCTCTGACATGGACAGCTGCTTCACTTCAAGGTTTTAGGAAGGTTGATTAGATTACTCTTTTTGACTGGGAATCAAGTGATTGCATATTTTAAATTCATAAGGTGAGTTAACTTTATCCATCTTATTTCATTTTGAAAAGTAATTTCTTTGATTTGAATACTGAAATGCATTAAGAACTTATTTTCCGGACATGTCATAAATCGGACACGTGTTGTCCGGATTAGTCTTAAATCGGACAAGTGTTGTCCGGATTAGAGGAGAATCAGTCATAGTTTTGACCGGATTAGTATGTTGTTGAGATTTTGAACTATGTAAATCGGATAAAGGTTTTGAACGGAGAAGTAGGAATACGATCAAAGGCTATGCGGATTTGATATAATCCATTTGTTATGTTGCCCGGTTTAAGATATAAAACGGCCAAGACTTGACCGATGTTGTATAAAACCAGTTGGGTGATTGACCAGATTTGAAAGTGATGGGAAAATTGGTTTTGTTGTTGTCCGGAGTTGTAATCCGGCCAAGGCTTGTCCGGAGATTAAATCCGGCCAAGTCAATGTGTTGACTAGATTTTTAATGATTGACCGGATTAGCATTTTAGATTAAAGGCATCATTGTTAATCAGATGGGTTATTATCATGACATTCTTTTAATATGATAAAAGAATGAGAAATCTTTATAAAATTGTTTTGAAACTGTTTTTGGATAAAACAGGGATGATATTTCATCAGGACCTTCGTGACTTTGATCTGTCCTAATTGGAATTAATCTGTAAAATTTTGAGATTATGAAATAAGGGTGGCATATCAATGAGAGGTGTACCGTGGGATAAGGGTGACATATCAAGGAGAGGTGTACTTTGGGATAAGGGTGATATATCAAAGAGAGGTGTACCTTTGGATATAAGGGTGGCATTTGTATGTGTGTGAATTTATGAAATAACTTTTACTATTATATCCCTTAAGATTACGATGGCCTTAAATCCTTATTTCTCTATGATTTAAAGATTCATGATCATGGTTCTTATTGAAAATTGTAGTCTGGATGTTATTAAGGGAAATAATAACTGGCTTATGGCCTGAAGTTTTGATTAAACCTTGTTATTGATTATAAAGGTTTAACAAGGTATTATTGGCATATTCTACCTATTTGGTTTGAATATGATATTCATAAAGCCGAGTAATTGGCTTTAGAAATTGGTAAGGTATTGGTATTATGGAATATATGTTCATATATTTGATATATATGAAAAGTTGATTTTAAATAACGTTTTAGTGAGCTTCACCCTGCAAATGACATAGAAAAAAGGATCTCACTAGACCTTCCAGTCTAACCTTCATTTTGTGGTTTCAAATAAGTATTGCAGGAATTGCTGATGGTAAGGAGAAGGGGAAAATATGATATTTTCCTGTATGCATAATTTTGTGTGGATCAGTCTTTGTTGTATCTGGTTTTCGGTAGATGATCGTTGATTAGTACAAGAAATTTATTTTGAATTTTTGGACCATGTATTTAGTAAGATATGTATTTCTTGTACTTGGGACCTATGTGGTGTATAAACATGTATTTCTTGTGAATGAAGTATATGTTACGTCCAATGTGTATTGTGGGGAGTTATAAAATATTATCTGGATGTTGATCTAAAGAATGTTAAAAAAGAATTCACATCCAGATATTTTATCTGTTGCTAAAAGTAATATGCATTGCAATTATTGTGGGTCTAACTCTCTTGCAGTTAATGCCAAATGTAAAAAGTCTTTAAGATTGAAGGATTCAAACTCCAACTTGGACATCTCACTTAAATCTAAAGCTTTCAATGGTCCTCCAATTTCTAAGAATAAATGTGCTATAAAGAAAGATTTTTCAAAATCTAAAAAGAAGGAGCCATATTTTGTAAATGTAAAATTTGTGTGGAAATGGGTGCCAAAAGCTAAATATGAATGGCGCGTTAAATCCATATCATCCAATGTCATTTCTAACTTGTTTGTCCCTAATCTTCAATCAATCTTCAATTCTTCATTCAAGAACTCATAAATGGCAAACATCAATGTATGAACTTTGAGAGAAAAAGTCAACAAGTCAATGTGTTTATTATTTCACTAAAGCTCACTTACAAGAGGATTATTACAATTAAGCTCTCATACACATTTAACCACTAATCAAGACCTATTTATAGGTCAACACAAAATATAAAAGTCAAAGTCAAACTACAAGAAAGTCAAAAACAAACTTCCAAGAAAGAATACAAAATCTCTAAAATTCAATCCTAACATTCTCCCCCTTTGGATTCAAGCTTGAAAGAATTTGTACACTTTGAATCCCTTTTGAAAAATATTTGGGTGATCCAATGACATGCCCAGGATAAAACTGACTTGAAGAACGAGACTTGTTCTTAGAAACAATTGATTCAGGGGTGGTAGAATGATTGTTGGATTTAACATTGGAACAATAATAGAAGCAAGTTTTACATTGAGATTGATAACCAGTTGAGCTTTTACCACTTGAAAAGTCTTTTACTTTCTTGAGAAACCGGTCTCACTCATCAGCAACTAAATCATATTTCTCTTTCAGTTCAGATCTCATGTTCAACTCAGTAACAAGTTATGTCTCTAGATCAGACAATTTCTTTGAAATATCCAAAAACTTACTTTCTAATTCTTTCTTCAGCTTTTCAAAAACATTCCTTCTTTTCTCAAATTCCTCTCTCTCATCATCTGAACTTCCTAATTCATTTTCAGAACCAATGTCAAGCCATTTCTTCTTCTCTGTAAGCTCTTTGGCAATTGCAACATTTTTTCTTAGCAATGTTTTTCTTTTCAAGAGCAAACACTTTCTTCTCTTCATCTAGTACTTTCTTCTTCTGAACAAAGTTGTCAAATAATTCCAAATTTTTGCTTAGACATTCTTCTTTAAACTCTTTCTTCTCTTTACCAAACTTGGCTCGTTCCAAGATGATAACTTGTTCAGAATCATATATTTGCTTTGAAAGCATTTTGGTATTCAGCTCCAAAGAGTTAATCTTGCTTTTCAAAAGATTTTCTTTCAGTATCAAATCTCTTTTTAGCTTCTATCATCTTATCCTTCTCTTTTTCCAAAACTTTCCTTTCAGCTACCAAACTCTTCTCTACTTCTATTATCTTATCTTTCTTTTTTTCCAATAATTTCATATCATCAACAAATCTCTTCTCAGCTTCATGTAGTTTCTCTGTTAGCTCCTCAACCTCTTTATYCTTCTTTCCCTGAGAGTTCCTTTCAGAATTCAATTCATTTTCCACTTTACGAATTTTATTTACCAAATCTAAAAGGGCAAGATAAGCTTCATCCCTTGAAGACTTGAGAACCATTTTCGCCAATAGACTAGATTGAGGCCTTGCAATACCAAATTTTTGTCACTAATCTTCAATCAATCTTCAATTTTTCATTGAAGAACTCATAAATGGCAAACTTCAATGTATGAACTTTCAGAGAAAAAGTCAACAAGTCAATGTGTTTATTATTTCACTAAAGC
>NW_020200731.1:76111-77500 GCF_001531365.2 Cynara cardunculus var. scolymus
GATTATTACAATTAAGCTCTCATACACAATTAACCACTAATCAAGACCTATTTATAGGTCAACACAAAATATACAAGTCAAACTACAAGAAAGTAAAAAAACAAACTTTCAAGAATGAATACAAAATCTCTAAAATTCAATCCTAACATTCTCCCCCTTGGGATTCAAGCTTGAAAGAATTTGTACACTTTGAATCCTTTTTGAAAAATAATTGGGTGATCCAATGACATACCATGATAAACTGACTTAAAGGACGAGACTTTTTCTTAGAAACAATTGATTTTGGGCTGCTTGAATGGTCGTGGGGTTTAACACTGGAACAATCATAGAAGGAAGTTTTACACTGAGATTGAGAACCAAGTGAGCTTTTAGTACATGAAAAGTATTTTTCTTGAGTAACTGGTCTCTCTCATCAGCCACAAAATCATATTTCTTTTTCAGTTCAAATCTCATGCTCAACTCAGTAACAAGTTTTGTCTCTAGATTAGACAATTTCCTTGAAGTATCCAAAAAACTTATTTTCCAATTCTTTCTTCAGCTTTTCAAAAACTTTCCTTTCTTTCTCAAATTCCTTTCTCTCTTCATCTGAACTTCCCTTTTCATTTTCAGAAGCAACGTGAAGCCATTTCTTATTCTCTGTAAGCTCTTTGGCAATTGCAACATTCTTCTTAGCAATGTTTTTCTTTTCAAGAGCAAACACTTTCTTCTCTTCATCTAGTGCTTTCTTCTTCTGAACAATGTTGTCAAATAATTCCAAATCTTTTGCTTAGACATTCTACTTTAAACTCTTTCTTCCCTTTATCAAACTTGGCTCGTTCCAAGATGATAACTTGTTCAAWATCATATATTTGCTTTCAAAGTATTTTGGCATTCAGCTCCAAAGAGTTAATCTTGCTTTCAAAAGATTTTCTTTCAGTATCAAATCTCTTTTTAGCTTCTATCATCTTATCCTTCTCTTTTTACAAAACTTTCCTTTCAGTAACCAAACTCTTCCCTGCTTCTATTATCTTATCTTTCTCCTTTTCCAATAATTTTCTATCATCAACAAATATCTTCTCAGCTTCATGTAGTTTCTCTGTTAGCTCCTCAACCTCTTTATTCTTCTTTCCCTAAGAGTTCCTTTCAGAATTCAATTCATTTTCCACTTTACGAAYTTTATTTACCAAATCTATAAGGGCAAGATAAGCTTCATCCCTTGACGATCTGAGAACCATTTTCACCAATAAACTAGATTGAGGCCTTGCAATACCAATTGTTTGTCCTTAATCTTCAATCAATCTTCAATTCTTCATTCAAGAACTCATAAATGGCAAACTTCAATGTATGAACTTTCAGAGAAAAAGTCAACAAGTCAATGTGTTTATTATTTCACTAAAGCGCACTTACAAG
>NW_020200731.1:79305-80506 GCF_001531365.2 Cynara cardunculus var. scolymus
AAAGAGTTAATCTTGCTTTCAAAAGATTTTCTTTCAATATCAAATCTCTTTTCAGCTTCTATCATCATATCCTTCTCTTTTTCCAAAACTTTCCGTTCAGCAACCAAACTCTTCTCTACTTCTATTATCTTATCTTTCTCCTTTTCCAATAATTTCCTATCATCAACAAATCTCTTCTAAGCTTCATGTAGTTTCTCTGTTAGCACCTCAACCTCTTTATTCTTCTTTCCTTGGGAGTTCCTTTCCGTATTCAGTTCATTTTCCACTTTACGAATTTTATTTACTAAATCTATAAGGGCAAGATAAGCTTCATCACTTGAATACTTGAGAACCATTTTCGCCAATAGACTAGATTGAGGCTTTGCAATACCAATTGTTTGTCCCTAATCTTCAATCAATTTTCAATTCTTCATTCAAGAACTCATAAGTGGCAAACTTCAATGTATGAACTTTGAGAGAAAAAGTCAACAAGTCAATGTGTTTTTTATTTTACTAAAGCTCACTTACAAGAGGATTATTACAATTTAGCTTTCATACACAGTTAACCACTAATCAAGACCTATTTATAGGTCAACACAACATATACAAGTAAAACTACAAGAAAATGAAAAACAAACTTTCAAGAATGAATACGAAATCTCTAAAATTCAATCTTAACATTCTCCCCCTTTATATTCAAGCTTGAAAGAATTTTTACACTTTGAATCCTTTTTGAAAAATAATTGGGTGATCCAATGGCATACCTTGATAAAACTAACTTGAAGAACGAGACTTGTTCTTAGAAACAATCTATTTAGGGATGCTTGAATGATTGTGGGATTTAACACTAGAACAATCAAAGAAGGAAGTTTTACATTGAGATTGAGAACCAGTTGAGCTTTTAGTACTTGAAAAGTATTTTTCTTGAGTAACTGGTCTCTCTCACCAGCTACTAAATCATATTTCTTGTTCAGTTCAAATCTCATTCTCAACTCAGTAACAAGTTTTGTCTCTAGATTAGACAATTTCCATGAAGTATCCAAAAACTTACTTTCCAATTCTTTCTTCAGCTTTTCAAAAACTTTCCTTTCTTTCTCAAATTCCTTTCTCTCTTCATCTGAACTTCCCTTTTCATTTGCAGAAGCAATGTCAAGCCATTTCTTCTTCTCTGTAAGCTCTTTGGCAATTGCAACATTCTTCTTAGCAGTGTTTTTCATTTCAA
>NW_020200731.1:81911-98718 GCF_001531365.2 Cynara cardunculus var. scolymus
GAAAGCATTTTGGCATTCAGCTCTAAAGAGTTAATCTTGCTTTCAAAAGATTTTCTTTCAATATCAAATCTCTTTTCAGCTTCTATCATCATATCGTTCTCTTTTTCCAAAACTTTCCGTTCAGCAACCAAACTCTTCTCTACTTCTATTATCTTATCTTTCTCCTTTTTCCAATAATTTCCTATCATCAACAAATCTCTTCTCAGCTTCATGTAGTTTCTCTGTTAGCTCCTCAACCTCTTTATTCTTCTTTCCTTGAGAGTTCCTTTCAGTATTCAGTTCATTTTTCACTTTACGAATTTTATTTACCAAATCTATAAGGGCCAGATAAGCTTCATCCCTTGAAGACTTGAGAACCATTTTCACCAATAGACTAGATTAAGGCTTTTCAATACCAATTGTTTGTCCCTAATCTTCAATCAATTTTCAATTCTTCATTCAAGAACTCATAAATGGCAAACTTCAATGTATGAACTCTCAGAGAAAAAGTCAACAAGTCAATGTGTTTATTATTTCACTAAAGCTCACTTACAAGAGGATTATTATAATTAAGCTCTCATACACAATTAACCACTAATCAAGACCTATTTATATGTCAACACAAAATATATATG
This sequence comes from Cynara cardunculus var. scolymus, assembly GCF_001531365.2. Taxonomy (NCBI): domain Eukaryota; kingdom Viridiplantae; phylum Streptophyta; class Magnoliopsida; order Asterales; family Asteraceae; genus Cynara; species Cynara cardunculus. The sequence continues at coordinate 82,526 of NW_020200731.1, forward strand.
TCCAAATCAAACTACAAGAAAGTCAAAAACAAACTTTCAAGAATCAATTCATAATCTCTAAAATTCAATCCTAACTTTCTCCCCTTTTGGATTCAGACTTGAAAGAATTTGTAACTTTGAATCCCTTTTGAAATTTGACACTTTAAGCATCTGAAAATCTTCTTTAAATCTTCAAGTTAATCTTCTAACATTCTTCTCTTGATATTCTTCAAATAATCTTTTCTTGAGAAAATCGACCAAACATTCTCCCCCTGTTAGACCCTAACTTGTGAAAGTGTAAGTAAGAAGTGTGTCTTGCTCTAGTCAATAGGACTTAGTCTATAGAAGTTGTCAGGCTAAGAGCTCTCAAGCAAAAGATCAAAAACTAGAGCTCTTACTCAGAGTGAAAGTTCCATTCATACAGAGCCCACGCTCTATCTTCGTGAATGCTCAACCCTTGTGCGCCAAAAAGCATAAACGCTTGATTTCAAGTAACAACTCCAAGACCCAGAGCCTGTGCATAGTACATGCAGAGCTTCTGCATATGCAGAGCCTCTGCATAGTACATGCAGAGCTTCTAGCTACCTTCTACATGGAATGCGCGCGTGTTAGCTCAGACATTCTCGCAAGCATCTAACAGATTTAAGGCGGCTTGACCAAGTCTGCTCCGCTATTCAAGGGAAGTCAAAGATAAGGATGCAGACCAGTCAGCTCAAAATTCCATGCCTATTATATAGCATAGTTTGTTAGACCTCGGCGTATAAAAGGAGGCTTCCTCCTCAGGTTTAAAGGACCTGAAGGAACCGACTTACACTATACGCAATTTCAGTGAGATTACTTTTGTGCTTCAAATTGTTCATCTTTTATCAATAAAAGCATTCGGTATATTCAAAGTTTATTTACTGCTTCTCTTTCATCTTTGAATATTCTGTTTAATCATTTGAAATACTTTGTTAGTTCATAATTCATATTACATAAATTGTATTTCTGTTAATTAAGAGTATCTGGGTTCCAACAATTGGTATCAGAGCCTGCTAATCAAATTCAGTGATTAGTCGATCAATATCTGACTGGATTCTACTCTTAATTTTCTTTTGATTATTCGTTTTTAAAAGATTTATCACTCTTATTTTTCTCGATTTTAAAAATGTTTGTTTTTACGTAATCTGGAAATCGTTTTTCAGTCGATCATCTTTCTCGTCAAAGTTTTCTTCACAAAACTTTAATCTAAAATGTCGTCTTCTCAATCATGGAACTCCATGTATAGTGTCGGTTCCTTGACAAAACCTCCCACTCTCATTAGGGAAGAATATCCCCAATGGAATATCCAGATGATAAACTTCTACGAGGGTCTTGACCTATAACTCTATGAGTCAATCTTAAATGGCCCATACGTCCCTACCACCATCATACCTCGAATTCCTGCTGCTGGTGATACAGTTGAGGTACCTGCTAGGCGAGTACCCAAACTTCGTCGTGACTGGAACGATGAAGATAAACGAAGAGTGGAGGTGGATCAAAAGGAAAAAAGACTTTTGATTATGGCATTTCCCAATGAAATTTTCCAGTCACTTGACGCGTGCGACTCGGCGAAGGATTTGTGGGATCAACTAGCCAACCAGTTGGAAGGAGGCATCAAGATGAAGATGAATCATCGTGCCCAATGCCTGAATGAATACAATAGCTTCCAGGCACTCCCCGATGAGTCTTTGGAACAGACTTATCATCGCTTCAACACTCTGATCAACAAATGTCGCAAGTGTGACATGATCAGAACTCAAGAGGAGAACAACATGCTCTTCTTGAAGATATTGAACGCAGAATGGGGAAATCTAACGATGTCCCTCCAGGCAAAACAAAATTTGGAGGAATGGACACTGCACGATGTATATGGGACACTACAGGCTCAAGAACAAGAGGTGCAGAAGGCAAAGGTCGCTCTGGGTGGACCTCTGGCTCTTTTCTCTGATTCAAAAGAGACAGGATCAAGCCAGCCACACAGAGAACGGAGTCCCAGAGAAAAAAGAAGGAAGGGAAAGAAGGCTCTCATCTTGGAGAGTGATGATGAAAAAGACAGAGCATCTAGCTCCGAAGACGATGATATCAACACCTTTGTGAAATCCTTGGCCCTGATCACCAAGGAATTCCAAAGGAAATTTGGGAAGAAGGTCTTCGACAGAAGAGGAAGACAAAGTGATCGAAGCAGAGGAAAATCTTTCGAAGGAAGGAACCCTCTTTCTGTTCCCAACAAGAAGAAGGAAGAGCTATCGGACCAGAAGAAGCAAGGCGTCCGATGCTTTAGATGCGGGAAGATGGCGCACTACTCCAAAGAGTGCAGAGGCCCTCTTGTGAAAGATGAATTGTACTATAAAAATAAGTACAAGTACAATCGATCACAAAGGCAGAACAAGAGAATTGGGTTTCTTCTCATCTTAATTTCCAAAATATAGAGAAGCTTGTGAAGAATAATCTGGTTGACGGACTTCCTGCCATAAAGTTCGAAAAGGACCATCTCTGCTCTGCATGTGAAATGGGCAAGCTCAAAAGAGCATCCCACAAAACTAAGACAGATGTGTCATGTGTCAGACTTCTGCATATGCTTCATGTGGATCTTTGTGGTCCAATCTCCGTGTAGAGTTTGTCTGGTGAGAAGTATATCTTAGTCTTAATTGATGAATACTCACGATATACTTGGATTGAGTTTGTAAGGCAGAAATCAGATGTCCCAAAGCTGCTAATCACATTAATTACCAAGATTCAAGTACTTCTACAAAGCAAAATTCAGAAGCTGAGAAGTGATAATGGAACAGAGTTCAAGAATGCCAAGATCGATGCGTACTTGGACACAGAGGGCATAACCCAGAACTTCTCTGCAGCAAGGACACCACAACAAAATGGTGTCGTAAAAAGAAAGAATAGACTCTGGTCGAAGTTGCACGCACCATGCTAGCCAGCTCTGGTCTTCCAACCCATTTTTAGGCAGAAGCAATCTCTACTGCCTACTTTATTCAAAATAGAGCAATGGTGGTAAAGAGGCACATGAAGACGCCTTACGAACTAATCAACCAAAGAAAACCTAACGTTAAATTTTTACATGTCTTTGGCTGTAGATGCTTCATTCTAAATGATCGAGATCAACTTGGCAAGTTTGATAAAAAGGTAGATGAAGGCAAGTTCCTTGGCAACAAAAGCCAAGGCATACAGAGTCTTCAATCAACAAACCAAGACGGTCATGGAAAGCATCAACGTCTCGATCGACGATAAAGAACGAATGACTTTAAAGTACCTCAACTCTGGACTCGAGCTTAACAAGCAGACTTCCAATTCTCAAATGAAGTCAATGGAATTGGAACTCAGGCTCCTATTTGAAGACTTCTATGGTGACGAAGACATCTCTGTACGTGCACCAAGAGATGAATCTGCGAGTGTAAGTGAAGGATCACAAACGACAAGCACATCTGACTGTGGTCCTTCACACACCTCTGCTTCCTCTGGAGATCATATTAATCCACAACCAGAGCAAACAAGCTCTGCATCAGAGCCTAGTCTCGTAGAACCCGAGCATAATACCTCTGGCTCTATACATGGTTCCTCTGTACCATCATCCGAGGGGGAGCAAGCAGAACCTTCTTCGCCATCAACGACCTCAATCCCAAACATGCCCATGGAACGTGATCAAACGTCCCCCACTTCTATATCTGTCCCAAGAATAAGATGGACAAAGGGTCATCCTCTTCACCAGATCATTGGTGAACCTTCAAGTGGCATAAAAACATGGGCTGCCACAGCTAATGAATGTTTATTCGTAAACTTCCTTAGCATGGTAGAGCCTAAGAAAGCACATGAAGCCCTACAAGATTCTAGTTGGGTCGATGCCATGCAAGAAGAGCTCCAACAATTCGAGAGGAATATGGTATGAACTCTTGTACCTTTACCAAAGGATTAAATTGCAATTGGCTGTAAGTGGGTTTTCAGGAACAAGAAGGATGAGGATGGGATCATTGTGAGAAATAAAGCCAAGCTCGTACCAAAATGCTATTGCTAGGAAGAAGGCATAGACTATGAGGAGACCTTTGCGCCATTAGCAAGGCTAGAAGCTATACGCTTGTTCTTAGCCTTCTCTGCTCATAAGGGATTTCGAGTCTATCAAATGGATGTTAAGTCAGCCTTCTTGAATGGTAAGCTGAATGAGGAAGTCTACATTCAACAACCTCTGGGGTTTGAAAGCTCCACACATCCAGAGTATGTCTATTTCTTAGACAAAGCTTTGTATGGACTTAAGCAAGCACCTCAAGCCTGTTATGAACGTCTCTCGTCTTTTCTCTTATCTAATGATTTTGAAAAAGGTCAAATAATACAACTTTGTTTATTAAGAGGTATAAAGGTGAGATGTTCTTAGTACAAATATATGTGGACGACATTATCTTTGGTTCAACGAACCAGAGGCATTGTGATAAGTTCTCTGCTTTGATGAAGAGTGAGTTTGAAATGAGCATGATGGGAGGATTAACTTTCTTCCTCGGCTTGCAAGTAAAATATAGGGAGGATGGTATTTTCATTAGCCAAGCTAAGTATGTCTCTGATATATTAAAGAAATACCAACTACATAACTCTTCCACTATGAAAACACCAATCGCTAGGGAACTAAGCTTGACACAGATCCATCTGGAAAACTGGTGGATGTTAAGACTTACCGTGGAATGATTGGATCACTTCTATACCTCACGGCTAGTAGACCAGACATTATGTTTGCCACATGTCTCTGTGCGTGTTTTTTAGCAAATCCAAAGGAATCTCACCTTTCGGCTGTGAAAAGAATCTTTCGATGCCTTAAAGGGACTCAATTTTTGGGTCTTTGGTATCCAAAGTATTCTGGTTTTGATCTTATTGCGTACACAAATTCTGATCATGTAGGTTGTAACCTTGATCGAAAGAGTACATCAGGGAGCTGTCAATTACTTGGGGACAAGCTCATAAGCTGGACCTCGAAGAAGCATTTCTGCGTCTCTACTTCCACAGCAGAAGCAGAGTATGTAGCTGCAGCCAGTTGCTGTTCCCAAGTGATATGGATGAAGACTCAACTGAAAGACTGTGRCGTAGAGTTTGAGAAGATTCCAATTCTGTGTGACTCAGAAAGTTCTATCGCAATCACAGCTAATCATGTGCAACACTAAAAAACAAAGCACAACCATGTTCGATATCATTTCATCAAGGACCATGTAGAGAAAGGTATGATTGAAACGTTTTTTGTTAGTACAGATTTACAACTTGCTGACATTTTTACAAAAGCTCTTGATGAAAAGAGGTTTAACTTTCTGGTTAGCAAGTTGGGTATGCTAAATCTTACAAACTAAGCCAAAGCCTCTGTATGTACTATACAGAGCCTCTGCATCCCTTTATGCATACTTTTGTTTTTGTTGTGTTATTTGTATTAATCAATGAGATAGAGCCTCAGCATAATACATGCAGAGCCTCTTACTCAAGTCCTAGTTATCTTGTGATACGAAGCCTCTGTATAGCACATACAGAGCCTTTGTACCTTGATTCCTATGCATATGCGATACTTGTCACAAATGATCCAATCATAGTTCAAGGGGGAGCAGACAAGAAGAGCTCAAGTCAAGGGGAGCACCAGATCATGTCACACAGAGCCTCTGTATGTACTATACAGAGCCTCTGCTTCAAAACTTTTTATGATTATTGGACAGAGCCTCTGTATGTACTATACAGAGCCTCTGCTTCAAAACTTTTTATGATTATTGGACAGAGCCTCTGTATGTACTATACAGAGCCTCTACCTCTAAACATAGCAAGTATTCTACAGAGGACATGTATAGCCCAATTACAAGTCTCTGTATGAGATCCTAAGGTATGCTGTCTTTCTTTGTATGTAGTACTCTTTTTCTTTACAAACCCTCTCTTAATCTCTAACCAGAGTATTTACACTTGGTAAATTTTTGAAAATCAAAATATATTATATTATTGAGAAGGCGTACGGTTCTTTAATTTTTAAAATATTTTATTAGCTGTCATCTACGAAGTATCGCCGCCTGTAAGGTTATCTTTTCAAACGTGGGAGGCGCCACCTGCAGCTGGCAGTCCACGTGACGCGCCCCCACAGGCTATAAGAAAAATCGTTTCAGTTTTCACCTGACGTTTGGGGCGCTAAACACTCAAGTGTTTTTTATTTTCCTTATTTAAACAAAATTTTACCCCGTCGTCTTCAACCTCCAACCGCCATTGTTACAACTTCAAGCTCTCCAACCAGTGCTCTGATTTCCATTCAGTCATCAAACGTTCGTCTTATCGGTCAAGTAAGTCCCATAAACCCTTTTCTCAAATCTTTTTTCTCGAATCAAGAACAGTTTCTTGAAACCCTAGATTTTTTTAATCTTCTTCTTCACCCAAAACCTGCAACAATGTCCTCATCCGAGTCAGGAAACTCCCAAACCCATACAACAACCCACAAAACTATTGAGGACACCAGTCAAAACCGGGTTCCTCTTCCTATCAAACCTAATAACCATTCCCTTCACCTCCAACTTGAAAACTTCGACACCAAATACCATCCCATCATCAATATCCTCCAAAATCACTTCCTATACCAGCCTTGACAAATACGGATGACCTTGTACCTGAAAGGTTTATCCAAGAATACTGGCAATCTTGTGCCGTAACCAAATCTCAAAGAGGAATCGTTGGTGATTTCTACGACTCTACCACCAAGGAATTTGTTATTGTCCGTATTTTAAGGTCTATGTTTTCGCGGGTTCTTGAAATCCCAACAAAAACCGACCTACAGCTTTCTGAGTACGCCCCTCTCCCATCTGGGGACGAGATAGTGGCCTTTTTGAAGTTTCTGGGGTATAACAAGGCAATCCAGTACACGTCACAATATCGCCGTCAATACCTACCACCAATGTGGAACACACTTTTCACATTGGTCAACAGATCGCTGACAGGGAAGATTGGGAGCCTCGACATGTGCTCAATGAATTCCTTCGTAGTCAAATTACCTCTCTTTCCCTTGCTTTGCTCCCGTTTACCACAATGGTTGTCTTGCTGTCTACTGGAGCTCTCTTCAAATCGTCTATGGTATCTTCTTCAACTTATCTCTCGATTACTCCTTGATGCTCTACATAGAGTTCAAGGTTGCCGTGGCCAAGAAGTGTCAAGAAGTGGCCAAAGGAATACAGTTGTCATCCCTGCTATTTCCAAGGTTCTTGGGTCTTCTTCTAAGTCCAGCTCTCGACGACAACAATATTGATGTAGGTCGTCTACCTGCTCACAAGGTGAACGTGCTCACTCAATATCGGCCTACTGTCAACAAAAAGGGATATGCAGCAGAGAGGCCAATCCCAAAGAGGCTCATGAGTTATGTGAAGTCAAAGGAGACCAGAAGAGCATACAGACGTATACGTGAGACACCAGAACCAGTGTCTTGAACCCCGTTACGCATAGGAACAGCCGATGAAGAAGAGAGGATTGAGGACACATTAAGGCCTCAAGCAGAAGGAGAGATAATGAGAGCAGGTGAATAGAGGATGAGAGCAGAGGAAGAAAGGGTGTGAGTAAATCAAGAGAGGGAGAAACAACGAAAATGAGAGGAGGCAAGGAAAAAGAAATTAGAGAGGGAGAGAAAGAAAAAGGAAGAAGCTGAGCGAGCTGAGCAAGAAAGATTGGCTGAGCTTGCTCGTGTTAGAGCAGAGGAGGAGCAAGCAGAAAAAGCTCGCCAGGCAGAGATTGCTCGTCTGAGGGAAGAGGCCAGACTCAGAGTAGAAGAAGAGGCTCATCAAAACTTGGCTCAATCCTCTAGTCCAAACCAAAGGGATGACCAGGAGCATTACGACGATGCTGCAAGGTCTTATACAAGTGAGGAAAGTGAGGAAGAAGAAGAAAAGAGTGTAGAGAGTGAAGAAGAAGAGAGTGAGGAAGCAGAGGAAGGAGAGGAAGAAGAGGGAGGAGGTGCAGAAGTTTCTCTGCCTCAGGGCGAACCAAAGCATCCTAGGCTAAATCGGCACCCTCGATTTACCACCCCAACTCCCAGTGTAAACGAATTATCTGACTCCGGTGGTCGAGACACGGAGGTCATTGAAACAGAGGTGCACACCTTGAACCCTAGCCAACCTATCCAACCAGAGGTCGCATCTGCCTCTAGTTATATCAGCCAAAGGGAAGCCTCACCATAGGGAACACCCTCTCAAAAAGGTGCAACCTTTGAAAATATAAGTGATATGTCTCCCCATATCATGCCACTTTCCCATATAGAGGAATTTGTTTCCTCTGCACGTGTAGACTCCCAACCTTGTTCAGAGCAAGGCATAGGTGCATCAGGCTTGGAGACTCTCGACCTGTCAGAACAGAGGTAGTGAATTCTCGTCAAGGAAAACCACGAGGATCCTCTGGAAGTCCTTCCCCGACTAACATCAATCAAGTCGTGAATGAAGGAATCCCTGGAACGGGGACTCAATATGGCCCATGTGTTGAGCCAGAGGTTACACCACCTGTATATGTCATTGGGGAAGAGTTCCATTCCCTTTTCACCTCTATGCGGTGCTCCTTGGAAGAGCTAAAAGTCATCATGGTCCGTGTAGAGCCGTCTCCTTCTACACCTGCTCTGGATGAGATACAAGCATCCTTGGCAGTATTAACAGCTAAGTCTTTGCCGTATGCTTCTCATATTGATACACTAGTGAAATTGATGGCACGCAATGTAGAGACCTTACAACAGGTCATTGCATCATTACAGAGGGTTGAGGTATCCACATCTCATGGCACCCAGTCCCTCATTCCTCTTAGTGTACCTATGGATTATGTCACACAGAGCGCAATGCATGCTTTGGGTGACAGACTTCAGCAGAAGGTGGCGGACTTCACTTTAGATTTTAATAGCAAAGCCACAGCCGCAGCGAAGGCCATCAATGGCACTCTGGCCAGATTCAATTACCGCTCGGACGATGAAATGCAAAAGGTTGTAAATGCAGTCGATGAACTCCTCAAAGTCATTGATGAGAGGATCAAGTCAATGCCTCAAGCAGAGGACTAGAGGCCAAAATGACGAATGGATCCATCTCCATGTGCAGAACCATCAAAGAGGAGGCGACTTGAGGATGATGAGGACCCAGACGTGTCTGGTCCTCAAAATCATCAAGAGGGGAAGAACCATCCTACAACCATTCCAAGTGCAACACCTATGGCAGCCCCCTCTGCACAAACGTCCTCTACCCCACGCCAACCAGCTCAAGATCCTTCAAGGCAGAGGACACAGAGCCAACCAGCGCCAGACAATGCAGAGGCGCTTCGCAAAGGGAAAATGCCCACGATATTATAGGCAGAGCCAGCTGGGCTACAAAAGAACACAGAGGTCATATATCTCTTATCTGTCTACGGATCATCTGATTCTGACATGGCTTTGTCCTCATCAATAGAGTACGCAATGGACATGGCTGCTCCTACAACCACATCACAAGAAGAAGAAGAGGTGGTAGCTGTGAATGTGGTTGATCCATCACTTTTGCACATTCCAGCTGCCATTCCTCTAGAAAAAGTCACTGTTGCTGCTCCTCCACCACATCCAAAAACCCACAGAGCTAGGGTCCCTACTCAAGGGACCAGGGTTGTCATTCCTGCTATGAGGTTGCAAGTACCTGTTAAGCCAAACAGCACGGGCTCAGAAGGCACAACCAACAGAAAAAAACGGAAGCATCCTTCTGATCGTGTCCAAAGGATCAAGGCAAGTATGGATGCCATGTTCACGCCAACACCCCTCGACAAACCCATTATGAACAAGGTAGATAGCGAGGAGATCTACCAGTTCCTCTACAACCTAAGAGAAGAGACACCAGTCCAAAAGATCAGTCTTCATCCTATGGTTCAAGAGCACATCAGGCAGAGATTCCTAGATCGCTACACTCAGCCCATCACTGCAGTCCACTTTGCTAATGGAATAAAGCAAGTCCTCGACATAAAGAAGCATACTTTCGTGCATAATCATATGTATTCTATGAGTACACAGTGGAGAGGTCTCATGGACGGATCTGTAGGTTCACATATTATTACCTTATTAATCTGAATCTGTGGGATCTTCTCCATCTGTTCTACTTCATAGATCACAAGAAGAATAAGGGATTCAAATACGTTGTTGCCAACTCTGTCGTTCCCCAAACAATGATAGACCTGCTCGACTTCAGAAGCAAGTTCGACTTCCAACTAGCTTTGGATCTAGGAGTGGATCAACTGACAGTCGCTGCTCTAAATGAAGATTTGCAAGGCATCAACAGCATCCCCTCCTAGACGGTTTTGGTGGAACCAGAAATGGGAGTGGTGTTTCAAAACGAGCAAAAGCAGAAGATCTTCTTTCGAGACAACCATAATTACAAGTACTCCAACTCTACTCAGCGCTACATAAGAGACAATCTAGTCAGGAGTAGAGACAACTCCCCTGGAGCAAAGGAGCGAGCCAAAATTATCCTAAGGTTGATACGAAATATGCTTGAGTTTTGTGAACTTCTTAGGAAGTTCATTAGACTTTAAAATGTTTATACCTCCTATCTTTTGTAAGAACTTTTCTATTTACAATTAGATGTAATTTCCATTTCAAATCGTATTGTACTTCTTTAGATAGTAAATGTAAACCAGAGGTTCCTTTTAACCTCTGTCTTCGATTAGACTTCTGTTATGTAATTCAGGTAAGAGCTCTTCTTATTTACACTTAGGGGGAGATTGTTAGACCCCAACTTGTGAAAATGTAAGTAAGAAGTGTCTTGCTCTAGTCAATAGAAGCTGTCTGGCTAAGAGCTCTCATGCAGAAGATCAAGAACAAGAGCTCTTACCCAGAGTGAAGGTTCCATTCATACAGATCTCGCGCTCTATCTCCGTGAACGCTCAAGCCTTGTGTGTCAAAAAGCATAAGCGCTTGACTTACAGCAACAACTCCAAGACCCAGAGCCTTTGCATAGTACATGAAGAGCTTCTGCATATGCAGAGCCTCTGCATAGTACATGCAGAGCTTCTGTATATTCATGTAGAGCTTCTGGCTACCTTCTCCACGGAACGCGTGCATGTTAGCTCAGACATTCTCGCAAGCGTCTAACAGATTTAAGGCGGCTTAACCAAGTCTGCTCCGCTATTCAAGGGAAGTCAAAGATAAGGATGCAGACTAGTCAGCTCAGAGTTCCACGCCTATTATATAGCATAGTTTGTTAGTCCTAGGCATATAAAAGGAGGCTTCCTTCTCAGTTTTAAAGGACCTGAAGGAACCGACTTACACTATACGCAATTTCTATGATATTACTTTTGTGCTTCAAATTATTCATCTTTTATCAATAAAAGCGTTCGGTATATTCAAAGTTTATTCACTGCTTCTCTTTCATCTTTGAATATTCTATTTAATCATTTGAAATACTTTGTTTGTTCATAATTCATATTACATAAACTGTGTTTCTGTTAATTAAGAGTATCTGGGTTCCAACACCCCCCTCAAATGTATAACAAAAGAATCCTCTCTTTTCACTTTAAAAAAAGTTCTTTTGATGAAGAACTAAATCAACAAAGAACTTCATATTTAATCTTCAATGAACTCTTTCAGAAAAATTTCATTCTGAACAGCTTCAAGAAATAACATTCTCCTCGCTAAAAATATATTTCAGTAAACTTCTTGTTAAGATGAGATCTTCACATTCAACTCCCCTCAAACATTGTAGCGCAGAATAATATTAAGCAATAAGCAATGATTGTCACATTCACTCCTTTAATTTCTTGAATCTTTTCAAAAAATCTCGATCTTCAAAATTGACGTAGAAATTTTCATTATATTATACACCCCCTTATGATGAAATGAGAAGTATTTCTGTTATACATCAGAATGAATGAAACTTGAACTTATGCCGTCAATTTGTAAAATTGTAAGCAAATCTTTTCAAATCCGCTTGTATAATCTTTTCAGATTATGAAGATGGGAAAATAACCAAATTCAACATATGAATTTGTTTACAGTATTATAAAAAATTGGCCTCTGAATATAACAGATATATTAAGTACAACAAATGTACTTCATATATGAGACTTTTGAAGATTCATCTTACCAGGACTTCCATTCAATCATCGATAGCTTAGAAAAAGCATAACTATGAATGTTATGGCAAAATAACAAATATTTTGCAAAATTTGGGTAGTATAGAAAGATAAAGCAACTAATGCTTCGAATTAGGCTAAAAAGGATAATCAGTGTGAAGTACACAAGTTTATTAGACTCGATTTGTAATCAAAACGGCTTGAAGGGGGGGCATATTTCCTTCTTTTTCAATATCATTTTTTTCCAAATGAGAAAGTGATAGATTATGAGCTGTGTGCTCCAAGTGTTATTGAAACACTTATATGTTAAGAGATAAATGAATAGCTAGTGGGGTTGTGCCAAGAGTTGGCCTAGGCTTAGCCTTTTTCAATATTAGTCTCCAAAGAATTGAGATCTAATTAGATTTCGAGGTTTTCCCGGATTATATAGGATAGAACAGGATTCTTTTAATCTTTTAATCCTGACACATATCTAGAGTAATTTAGAAGTCCACCTTGCACCTGAAGTAGAGCAAGTCAGTCATCGTTTGGTGTATAGAATAGTTCGGCAGAACGAACTTTATCCTTTTGTCCTTCTTATGATCTGTATGGAAGTACAAAGTAAGAAGATCCCAATGGTTGAGGTTTATTAGATCGCCTTCTATAAAGACGTTGATCTTACCCTGGGACCGTTATACCATGTACTCAAAGAAGATGCTTTTGTTGTGTGCAAAGGTTCTCTTCTTGATGTCGAGTACTTGCTTAATCCCATCTACGAAGTGAACTTGGTTGATGGGTTGCGTGTACTGACAAAGGAAACATTGTCGAATACTTTTTGTACCATTGGGTATAGGTTGATCTTCTGTTTGCGCACTTCTTCCCTAAGGAGGTTCATGAAACTTCAACATCTCTAGGTATTTTTCTTGTAAGTACTTTCGATCTTTTTGTTTTTGAACTTCATGTAATTTCCTTTCAAGTAATGTAACCAAATTATATAGTCAATGTAAAAAACATAGGTTCTCTTTGACCTCTGGCTTCGATCTGATTCTTCTTTTCATTCACGTAAGAGTCCTCTTATTTACACTTAGGGGGAGATTGTTAGAACCCCACTTGTAAAAGTGCAAGTAAGAAGTCTCTTACTCAAGTATTTTAGGACTTAGTCGATTGAAGCAGTCTGGACCAAGAGCTCTTATGCAGAGCACGTCTCAACCTAGAGGAAGATCATAGATTAAGTGTCGAAAAGCTTAAGTACTTGATGCAGGGCTACATTCAAGACACAGAGCCTCTACACAATACATGCAGAGCCACTAAGCCTCTTACTCCTATGGTTTACACACAAGTTGTTCAGACTTATCCACAAGACTCCTAACAAAATATGTCATGTAGACTCAAGTTGTTCCACTTTCCAAGGAACGTGAAGGTTGAGGACGCTGAACAACAAGTCAAAGTTTGAAGCCTACAATTTAAGAGATTCTGTTTTAGCATGGTCGTACAAAAGGAGGCATCCTCCTCAGGTTAAAACAGTCTGAAAGATTGCCAAATTAGACAATGCTTTATTATAGAGAATTCTTGTGAGAGTTTACTACTCTACTCAAAATGTAAATAAAGCATCCGACTTGTTCAAGATAGTTCTTCATTCTTATTGTTTTCTTGAATAATTCTATTAACCATCATCAACTACACAGTTCTTGCTTCCATTCACTCTGATTTTACTATGTTTATTTCTGACATCCGTCATTTTTGGAGTGTCAGGTTAGCACCTTTATAGGGTTTCTAAATTTAGAATTATATTTTATTAGGATCTAGTCATGTTGATTAGAACTCATTTGGCTTAGGTCCCAAAATATACTTTAGAAAACCTTGTTTCAACGGGTAACTGATAAAGTTAACTTATGTAATGCCAAATATATTAAAAATGCTCCAAATATAATAAAGTTGATATTATAAAGTCCAAATTAAAATATAAAAGTCTCATTTAAATGTCCAAATAATTTTACCGAAAATGTGGAACTTTGATTTAATAATGATATTCTTATCAATATTTGACAAATTGTATTTTGTTATAAATTTAAATAGGCTATTTTGTTTATATGAAAAATAAAAAAATAAAAAAAAAATTATGGACTTGGGCCTTAAGAGGCCGGCCCTTTTATTTACATTTAGAACACATATAAAAAACCTCATTTCTTTTGAAATCCTCATTTCCTCTACCACTTCTACTGGAATCACTCTCCAAAATCTTTCAACTTCCATCATCTTGAAGATCATTCAAAACTTCAAGCAGTTGCAAGGGACTAGTTCATTATCCCTATTTTTTTTGGTCATGATTTCTCATCTTCTACATTTTTCTTCTTTCTCTTTTTATAAACAAACTTTCTGGAGAATCTAAGGTGGGAGATTATACATCAATGACACGAAAATGTCTTCAAAATGATGGTAATCTATAACCTACAAACATTAGAACTTAAGAAAAGTTGGTAAAAATGCTTGCATGTGGGTTTTTGGCCATAAAAAGAGTAAGTTTTGAACCTTCAAGTGTTTAAAACAAGTTAAGTGTGCAACAACACACTTGACAGTAGGTAAAACCTACTTTGGACGACCATATCTCTCTGGTTATTCCTCCAAAATGGTTTATTTTTCTTCTAAAACTTATTTTAATGAGTTATCTTTCTAATGCAATTGGTCTCACTCAGAAATATTACATTTTGAGCCTTCAAGTTCTTGATACAAGATTATCGTGCTAAAAGAGCGTTGCTGACAGAATCTTGCATCCATCTTAAATCGGTTATATCTTCTTTAAAACTCATTGAAAATGGGTGATTCTTTTTTTGGAAGTTAGCCTTACGTGTTAGCTTTAAAATAAAGTTAAAATCTATGAAAAATAATGAGTTTAGGCCCTCCAAATGGCCGTCACTCGAAGAGTGTGCAATCTGTCTTGGGGGCTGTGTCACTCAAAGTGGTAGGGTAATGATGAGTGCCTTAAAACCATCCAAAATTCTTGTTATGGGAAAAATCTGTTTAACTCATTATTATTGATGATATAAAAAATTGGACACAAAATGACGTTTGGAAGGTTACTTTTGACAGTGATTTGTGAGACCAAAAATTCCAGAAACAGAATTTACACTCTGTCCAAATAGCAGCTTTATGTGCGAAGGACCTTGATTTTAAAATATATATTTATGGACTATTTTTAGAGCAATTAATATAAGTATCAACTTTAAGTCATAAAAACTCGTTGGCATTACGTAAGCTATAATTTGACTTTATCTTTATCGAGACCCGTTAGGTGATCTAATTATTGGATTTCGGACTGTTTAGGAAGGTTAGGGTGGACGTTTAGCGCTCCAAACGTCATCAAGTTCTTGGATATTCATCAGCTAACTTGTGAGTATAGGCAGCTCCACTTTTAATGTTTTTTGTTTATTTAAACTGGGGGAAAAGCATGAACTTATGCAAACTATACTGTTTTTTATAAAACTGTGGGACTAAAGAACTGTTTAGTCAAGATTTGTTTATGTCATGAAATATTGACGGTTTTGCACTATGATATAAATGCTAAATTGATGTACTTGAGAGTATGTTTCCAAATAAAGTCCCCGACCGTAAACGCTACTTGTTTACTCGGGCATGTCCCTGGGCCGTGGTAATTGTGGATAGCCGCTATTGTGTTGATAGTCCCACCCAGAAAGGGGTGCACATTACCTATGTTTTATTAGTCTAATCATGTGGAATTTGGACCACCGCTGAATTAGTACTACTACGAACTGTGGGACCTAAGTGAGTGTACACTTATGGTCGTTCATATAATAATGGGGCACATTGGTCAGGAAAGGCTCATTAGCGTCTCAAGTTTTAAACATCGTTGTGGATTTACATTTATCGGGTGCAAGTTTATGTATAAGTTTGCAAGTAAATGATTTATGTATTGTAATGTTTTGTGCATATGAAAACACGTGAACTCACCAACTCTTTGTAATTGACGTTGTTTTATGTTTCATACTTTTCAGGATTTAAGTAAGAAATGAAGTTTTTGGAGCATATATGTGGCGACACCGATTAAGTTCATTTTGTATCTTTTGTAAAGAAGTATTCAAACACCAACTTGGTTATGGATGTTAAAATTCGAACTTTGTAAACTTGAATGGTGTTATTTATTTTCT
>NW_020200731.1:98978-103714 GCF_001531365.2 Cynara cardunculus var. scolymus
ATTTAAAAATATTCATATATATATATATATATATATATAAAGCGGGTCACATTATTATATGTCAATTAAACAAAGCCTGATCACCTATGTTTAATTTACATATAATAGAAGAACTTAATCGGTTGTATTAAAAATATGCTCCAATTAAGAAATTGTTGTGAAAAGCATGATTATGTGTGTGTTGCATAATTTATGAATATACATTGCCCTAGACCAGCCAGAGGTGATGAATTATAAATTCTTTATATCGCTAAGTGTTCATGTTGAACCAGAAGCGCTGGTTAGAAGGACTAGAGGCGATGGAATAGAAATTTCTTATATTGTTAAATGTTCATGTTGAACCAGAAGCGCTGGTTAGAAGGACCAGAGGCGATGGAATAGAAATTCCTTATATTGTTAAGTGTTCATGTTGAACCAGAAGCGCTGGTTAGAAGGACCAAAGGCGATGAATTAGAAATTCTTTATATTGCTAAGTGTTCATGTTGAACCAGAAGCGCTGGTTAGAAGGACCAGAGGTGATGAATTAGAAATTCCTTATATAGCTAAGTGTCCAAGTTGAACCAGAAGCGCTGGTTAGAAGGACCAGAGGCGATGGATTAGAAATTCCTTAAATCGCTAAGTGTGAATGAGAAACCAGAGGTCGATGGACCAGAGATCCATTGATCTGCTATGTATGAGGAACTAGAGGACCAATGGACGAGAAATCCATTATTTTCTAAGTATGGATGTTGAACCAGTGGCCGATGAAATAGAATTCCATTGGTTTGCTAAGTATGTAAGTTGAACCAGAGGACCGATGAACTAGAACCCAAAAATTTTCTAAGTCTGGTAATGCAACCAGAGGCTCTGGTAATGCAACTGGAGGCTCTAGTACTGCAACCAGACACTTTGACTATCCAGAGGCCCTAGCTTGATTGTCACCCTTAGCCTTGCTTAGAAGCTTCTGTTATAACACTAAGCATTATAGATGGTACATTTCATAATTAAGATTGTTAATATCGCAGATCACTATGGCATCATCTGCTCCTAGTGAATATTCGGCAGACGAATCCGATTATGTGGTTCGCCGATTCAGAAGGAACTCATCCATCAATGAAGAAGTAGACCCTTATGAGCATGAGGACACAGCAACTAGCGAGACACCTGCTTCACCACCTGCATCCATATTGCCCCCATCGGAGCCAGTGCCCGATATTCCACCTCAAACCTTTCATGGTCCAAGGATTAGAGTCACGTATAGGAAAAGTGTTCCACTACCTCGGCGGGTGACTTTTGAGAATTCCACTAGAGTTAGAGGGGAGTCATCCTAACCACAATATGGGAGCAGGACCTCTCAAGTAGTGACAGGAGTACCTGCATCTTACACTCAAGGCATGAATCTGGCAGAACGAGAGTGGGTACGGAGAATAGCATTAGATACTCAAACTCACCATACCCGGCTGGGATATCACCACCACATTTTGAACAACCTATCAGATGTGATGGAAATGCACTACCAGCATATGATGAGAACCTCGGATGTCATCATTACTGCGAGACGAGAGATTAGGAGATTGTACAAGTGCCTGGTGGTGAGTGGGATGTTGATGCTGATGCTAGGAATGTTGATCGGTTGGATGTTACTCTAGAAATGTTGACTAGTGACAGATTATTTACTCTTTTGCATCAAAACCTAAGATCTTGTTTTGGTGGGCTGTAAACATCTATGAACTTATGACGTCTTTGGAGAAATGCTTATCTACCTCAAGCCATGGTTGAATATAAGATTATTCTGTTCGATTATGTAAACGCTTGAATGTTATCCATAAGATGAATATCCTTTGCATCATTTAAATGACTAGAAGTTATTATCAATATTATTGCCATAAAAATGACGAGATTCCCTTTTGACTTATGCCCTAGAAAATGCCGCCACCACCAAGAAGAGAAAACCCTGAAGTTGCATGACTCGTATCAGGACAACTCTTGGCCGCACTCCCCAACATTGTCAGCCAGGTAGCGGCAGGTCTGAACGCTAACCAACCAACCAATTCTGAGCATAGAACACCCCGGGAATGCACCTATAAATCCTTCAGATCCTGCAACCCAAAGGAATTCCATGGAACCGAGGGAGCCGTAGGATTATTAACCTGGATTGAGGATATGGAATCTGTCCTCCATATCAGTAAATGCACTGAGGCAAACAAGGTAGAATATGCTACATGTTTATTTCAAGGACGGGCACTAACTTGGTGGAATACTTTAGCGCAAACTAGGGGTCGGGAAACGCCTAACCAACTTTCTTGGAAAGAATTTAAGAAACTACTCAAGGATGAGTACTGCCCAAGAAGTGAACTCCAAAAGTTAGAAATGGAGTTATGGAATCATAAGATGAAAGGGGAAAACATAGCTGCATATACTGCTTGATTCCATGAGTTAGCAAATTTAGTGCCACATCTGGTGACACCTGAGGAAGTTCGAATCGAGAGATATATTTGGGGATTGTCTCCAAAAATTCGAGGAAATATCACCTCGGCAAACCCAAAGACCCTTCAGGAGGCAATAGACATTGCCACCAAGCTCACAAATAATGCTGTTCGGTCCAGAGAATTCACCAAAGGAAAGAGAAAGATGGAGAAGCATGGGAACCAAAGATCTGGCGGAAGATTTGACAAGAATAGGAAAGTAGTAGGAAAATTTGGGGTACAGACCCAGGTGGTAAACCAAAGAAGCAAGCCTAAGTGCAATAAATGCAAATATCCGCACTGGGGGAATTGCATCATTTGTCAAAGATGCCACAGAGGGGGTCATTCCGCAAAGGATTACCGAAAGCGATTGTGTTTTGATTGTGGGAGTCCAGACCATATAAGAAATGTTTGCCAAAAGAGAAAACAAGGGGCAAATGCTAACCAAGGCCGACCAGCTAATCAAGGAAACCCAGAAAGTCAAGCACCGGGACGAGCATTTGAGATTGGAGCAAAGGAAGCTAGGCATAATCCCAATGTGGTTACAGGTACATTTCTCTTGAATAATGAATTTGCATCGGTATTATTTGATTTAGGGGCAGATAGAAGTTTTGTATCATTAGATTTTAAGCCGAAGATTAACTTAAAGCCCCAAAGGTTGAAAGAAGTTTAATATAATAGAATTTGCCAATGGCCAAGAAATTAAGGCTAGAGACATAATCATGGACTGCACACTAAGTTTAGCCAACAAGGATTTTAGCATAGACCTTATTCCGATTGAGTTAGGAAGTTTTTATATAGTCATAGGCATGGATTGGCTATCCAAAAAATCGAGCTGAAATAGTTTGTTCGGAAAAGATTATCCGAATTCTTCAGGTAGGAGGTGAAACAATTATAATCCAAGGAGATGAATCAGATCGGAAAATTAAGATAGTATCATGCATGAAGATGCGAAAGTATTTGAAAAAGAATTATGTTGCATTTTTGGCACATGTTATTGATAAGAAGGCCAAAGAGAAATGTATTGATGATTTCCCTGTAGTTCGGGAGTTTCCTGATGTATTTCCCGAGGATTTACCAGGACTACCCCTTCCAAGACAAGTCGAATTCGGTATCGACTTAATCCCTGGAGCTGCCCCAGTGGCAAAAGCATCATACCGATTGGCTCCATCAAAAATGCAAGAATTGTCAGTTCAACTCCAAGAACTATTGGATAAAGGATTCATAAGACTTAGTTTCTCACCATGGGGTGCACCGGTTCTATTCGTCAAAAAGAAAGATGGGTCAATGCGAATGTGTATTGATTATAGGGAACTTAATAAGTTGACCATCAAGAATAGATACCCTCTTCTTAGAATCGATGATTTGTTCGATCAACTTCAAGGTGTTGTATACTTTTCAAAGATCGATCTACGATCCGAATATCATCAAGTGAGAATTCGAGAAGAGGACACCCCCAAAATGGCATTTAGGACCCGGTACGGTCATTACGAATTTTTGGTTATGCCATTCGGGCTAACCAATGCACCGGCGATCTTTATGGATCTGATGAAGTAAGAAGGATCATGAGCAACACTTGAGGATGATATTAGAACTACTTAGGAACCAGAAATTTTACGAAAAATTCTCCAAATGCGAATTATGGATTCGTGAAGTACAATTTCTTGGTCATGTGGTTAATGAAAAAGGGATTCATGTAAACCCTGCAAAAATTGAGGCCATTAAGAAATGGGAAACCCCGAGAACCCCGACAGAGATTCGACAATTTCTTGGTTTAGTAGGCTATTATCGGTGATTCATTGCGAATTTTTCAAAAATTACGCAACCACTCACAACTTTAACTCAGAAAGACAAGAAGTTTGTTTGGGGAGAGAAACAAGAAGAGGCATTCAAGACTCCTAAGAATAAACTATGTAATGCACCTATTTTATCTTTACTAGAAGGTTCGGAAAACTTTGTGGTATATTATGATGCATCACATCAAGGATTAGGATGCGTACTAATGCAAAAAGATAAGGTCATTGCATATGCGTCAAGGCAACTCAAAGTGCACGAGAAGAACTATACTACGCATGACCTAGAATTGGGGGTCGTAGTATTTGCACTTTAGATTTGGAGACACTACCTTTATGGTACCAAGTGCACTGTGTTTACTGATCACAAAATCCTTCAACACCTTTTCAATCAGAAAATGTTAAATATGAGACAAAGAAGATGGGTTGAACTGCTTAGTGATTACAACTGTGAAATCAAGTACCATCCCGGCAAAGCAAATGTGGTAGCCGATGCTCT
>NW_020200731.1:104179-125162 GCF_001531365.2 Cynara cardunculus var. scolymus
GAAGTGGGAACAAATATCAATGGATTTCATCACAAAGTTGCCCAGAACTGGGAAAGGGCATGATACAATCTGGGTGATTATAGATCGACTGAAGAAATTTGCTCATTTTCTACCGATCCGAGAAGATTATAAGATGGAGAAGTTGGCTCAGATTTATATAAATGAAATCATTACTCGGCATGGAGAACCTATCTCCATTATCTCGGATAGGGACAGTCGATTTACGTCAAGATTTTGGCAATCACTTCAAGGAGGGTTGGGTACACGTCTAGATCTAAGTACTTCATACCACCCTCAAACAGATGGACAGACGGAAAGAACAATCCAGACTCTGGAAGACATGTTACGCGCATGCGCCATAGATTTTGGTGGAAACTGGGATATGCACCTTCCGTTACTCGAATTTGCATACAACAATAGCTATCATGCCAGTATTCAGAGTGCGCCTTATGAAGCATTATATGGACGCAAGTGCAGATCTCCACTCAGTTGGCTAGAAATTGGCGATCGGCAATTAACTAGACCTGATGTTATCCAGGAGACTACTAACAAGATTGTAACTATCAAGGATCGACTCAAGGTTGCAAGAGATCGCCAAAAAAGTTATGCTGACAACCGAAGGAAACCATTAGAGTTTCAAAAAGGAGATAAAGTACTCTTAAAAGTCTCACCCTGGAAAGGATTAATGCGTTTTGTGAAAAAGAGGTAAATTGGGTCCCCGATATATTGGTCCATTTGAAGTATCTGAGAGAATTGGACAAGTGGCATATAAGTTAAAACTGCCACAAGAGCTGAGCGCTATTCAAGATACATTTCATGTATCAAATCTCAAAAAGTTCTTAACCGATGAAACACTGGTCATACCGTTGGGAGATGTACAAATTAATGATCATCTGCGCTTCGTTGAAAAACTAGTAGAAATCATGGATAGAGAAGTCAAGCAGTTGAGGCGTAGCAAAATCCCAATTGTAAAAGTTCATTGGGCTTCGAGGCATGGACCTGAGTATACGTGGGAAAGAGAGGATTTTATGAAAAGCAACTATCCCCACTTGTTCCCAATCGAGTCCAAAGTTAAGGACTCACAAACGAAATTTCAGGACAAAATTTTTCTGGCATGGGGAGACTGTGACATCCGTCATTTTTGGAGCATCAGGTTAGCACATTTATAGGGTTTCTAAATTTAAAATTATATTTTATTAGTATCTAGTCATGTTGATTAGAACTCATCTGGCTTAGGTCCCAAAATATACTTCAGAAAACCTTGTTTCAACAGGTAACTGATAAAGTTAACTTATGTAATGCCAAATATATTAAAAATGCTCCAAATATAATAAAATTATATTATAAAGTCCAAATTAAAATATAAAAATCTCATTTGAATGTCCAAATAATTTTACCAAAAATGTGGAACTTCGATTTAATAATTATATTCTTATCAATATTTGACAAATTGTATTTTGTTATAAATTTAAATGAGCTATTTTGTTTATATGAAAAATAAAAAAAATAAAAAAACAATTATGGACTTAGGCCTTAAGAGGCCGGCCCTTTTATTTACATTTAGGACACATATAAAAACGTCATTTCTTTTTAAATCCTCATTTCCTCTACCACTTCAACCGGAATCACTCTCCAAAATCTTTCAACTTCATCATCTTGAAGATCGTTCAAAACTTCAAGCAATTGCAAGCAAAAGGTAAGGGACTATTTCATTATCCCTATTTTTTTCGTCATGATTTCTCATCTTCTTTCTCTTTTTATAGACAAACTTTCTGGGGAATCTAAGGTGGGAGACTATACATCAATGACACGAAAATGTCTTCAAAATGATGGTAATCTATAACCTACAAACATTAGAACTCAAGAAAAGTTGGTAAAAGTGCTTGCATGTGGGTTTTTGACCATAAAAGTGTAAGTTTTAAACCTTCAAGTGTTTAAAACAAGTTAAGTGTGCAACAGCACACTTGACAGTAGGTAAAACCTACTTTGGACGACCATATCTCTCTGGTTATTCCTCCAAAATGGTTTATTTTTCTTCTAAAACTTATTTTAATGAGTTATCTTTCTAATGCAACTGGTCTCACTTAAAAATATATTATGTTTTGAGCCTTCAAGTTCTTGATACAAGATTATCGTGCTAAAAGAGCGTTGCTGACAGAATCTTGCATGCATCTTAAATCGGTTATATCTTCTTTATAACTCATTGAAAATGGGTGATTTTTTTTCTGGAAGTTAGCCTTATGTGTTAGCTTTAAAATAAAGTTAAAATCTATGAAAAATGATGAGTTTAGGCCCCCAAATGGCCGTCACTCGAAGAGTGTGCAATCTGTCTTGGGGGCTGTGTCACTCAAAGTGGTAGGATAATGATGAGTGCCTTAAAACCATCCAAAATTCTTGTTATTTGGGAAAAATCTGTTTAACTCATTATTATTGATGATATAAAAATTTGGACACAAAATGACGTTTGGAAGGTTACTTTTGACAGTGATTTGTGAGACCAAAAATTCCAGAAACATAATTTACACTCCGTCGAAATAGCAGCTTTATGTGCGAAGGACCTTGATTTTAAAATATATATTTATGGACTATTTTTAGAGCAATTAATATAAGTATCAACTTTAAGTCATAAAAACTCGTTGGCATTACATAAGCTATAATTTGACTTTATCTTTATCGAGACCCGTTAGGTGATCTAATTATTGGATTTCGGACTGTTTAGAAAGATTAGGGCGGACGTTTAGCGCTTCAAACGTCATCAAGTTCTTGGATATTCATCAGCTAACTTGTGAGTATTGACGGCCCCACTTTTAATGTTTTTTGTTTATTTAAACTGGGGGAAAAACATGAAGTTATGCAAACTATACTGTTATTTATAAAACTGTGGGACTAAAGAACTGTTTAGTCAAGATTTGTTTATGTCATGAAATATTGACGGTTTTGCACTATGATATAAATGTTAAATTGATGTATTTGAGAGTATGTTTTCAAATAAAGTCCCCGTCCGTAAATGCTACTTGTTAACTCGGGCATGTCCCCGGGCCGTGGTAATTGTGGATAGTCGCTATTGTGTTGACAGTCCCACCCAGAAAGGGGTGCACATTACCTATGTTTTATTAGTCTAATCATGTGGAATTTGGACCACCGCTGAATTCGTACTACTACGAACGATGGGACCTAAGTGAGTGTACGAGCTACTTATGATCGTTCGTAAAATAATGGGGCACATTGGTCAGGAAAGGCTCAATAGCGTCTCAAGTTTTAAACATCGTTGTAGATTTACATTTATCGGGTGCAAGTTTATGTATAAGTTTGCAAGTAAATGATTTATGCATTGTAATGTTTTGTGCACATGAAAACCCGTGAACTTACCAACTCTTTGTAGTTGACGTTGTTCTATGTTTCATGTTTTTCAGGATTTAAGTAAGAAATGAAGTTTATGGAGCATATATGTGGCGACACCGATTAAGTTCATTTTGTATCTTTTGTAAAGAAGTATTCAAACACCAACTTGGTTATGGATGTTAAAATTCGAACTTTGTAAATTTGAATGGAGTTGGGTTCCTACAAATGGTATCAGAGCCTGCTAATCAAATCACTTGATTAGTCGATCTATATCTAATAAGGATAATCCTCTTTTGTTGGTTATTTGTTTTTAATACGCGTTTCATTCTGATCTCAGATCCAATTCTTTAAAAACAATTGCTTTAAGTATTCTTCGAGACTGCTACTCTCAACAGTTCATATTTTCTTAAATCTTTCAACTTCCTGTTTATTACCTTCCAAATTTTTTGAAAAATGTCAAATCAATCTTGGAATTTAATGTATAATGGTGGTTCCCTTACAAAACCTCCAACACTCATTCGGGATGAATATTTCCAATGGAAAATAAGGATGATAAACTTCTATGAAGGTCTCGATCTTGAGCTTTATGAATCGATCCTCAATGGTCCCTATGTTCCCATGACACTAATTCCTAGGGTTCCACCTACTGTAGACACCGTTGAGATATCGGCGAGACGTGTTCCCAAACTCCAAAGAGATTGGGACGATGAAGATAAAACACGAGTGGAAGTTGATCAAAAGGCCAAAAGGCTTATGATAATTGCTCTTCCAAATGATTTGTGGGATCGGTTGACAAATCAGCTTGAAGGAGGAATCAAGATGAAGGAGAATAGACGTGCTCAATGTCTCAACGAGTACAACCGCTTTCAGGCCCTCCCTGATGAGTCTCTCGAGCAGACTTATCATCATTTCAACACGCTAATCAATAAGTGTAAAAAGTGTGATGTGATTACAACTCAAGAAGAGAACAATATGCTCTTCTTGAAAAGGTTGAACAGCGAATGGGGAAACCTGTCTATGTCCGTTCGAGCAAATAAAAATTTGGATCAGTGAATGTTGCATGACGTCGGCACCTTGCAGGCACAAGAACAAGAGGTGCAGAAGAACAAGTTTGCTCTAGGTGGACTTGTAACTCTTGTCTCTGACTCAAAAGAGACTGGATCTAGCCAACCACTAGAGAAAGAAGATCGAGAGAGAATAGAAGAAGAGGGAAAAAAGCTCTAGTTACGGAGAGTGATGATGAAGATAGAGCCTCAAGCTCTGAAGATGATGACATCAATGCCTTCGCACAATCCTTGGCTTTTATCACCAAGGAATTTCAAAGGAAGTTTGGTAAGCGGGTTTTAGATAAGAGAGGAAGTAGTGTTAGACCCCATAAGTCTTATGCATGGAAGTAATGAAGACAAACAAGTGATGAAGAACCAGAAGGCCGATGGATGACTTCAAGGTAAAATAGCTAAGTATGAAGAACAACCAGAGGGTCGATGAACTGACTAGAGATGCGATGAAAAGTGCATCTTCATCTGGGTATCAACACTTGGAGTTTTCCTCACAAGTTCAACCAGAGGCAAGCAATGAAGATTTGAAGATAAGGTTGAACTCATGCCCCATGGAAGACAGTTGGAGATGACCAATCAACAGCTGGATTCTACAAAGTTTATCTTGTATTGATGTTTATCCATGTTTAGATAAGCTTTAATCGTTCATAGAAGATTAGCTAAATAGTCTCACTAGATAGTTATATTCTTAGTTAGATTACTAGTATAAGTAGGTGGTTAGGCCTATTGTAATCTAAGATTCTTTTACATTTTTCACATCATTAGAATAAAGTGAAATCTTTGGCACTCAAGTATATTCTTAGAACGTTTATTAATTGTTCTTGAGTGTTCATCATTTTATTCATTCAAACACTATAATTTGGTTATTCTTAACTTAATTATTAGTGTTATTGAGAGATCTGGGATCAACACTTGGTATCAAAGCCAATTGATTGTTTTTCCAATCAAACGATCATTAAAAATCTCTCAATTCACGTTTTTCATAAAAACATCTTCTCTAAAACGTAAATTTTTCTCTTCCAAATTTTAAATGGCCAACTGAAATTCTGCTTATAGTGTTGGCTCCCTAACCAAACATCCAACTCTTCAAAGAGAAGAGTATCCACAATGGAGGATACGGATGGTAAACTTTCTGGAACGGATGGACATAAATCTTCTGCGATCTGTCACGGAGGGTCTCTACGTTCTTCAGACTCTTGTTCCAAGAGTCCCAGGAACAAATACCAAAGTAGAAATTCCTGTCTATTACATGCCCAAGGATGAGAAGAATTGGGATGAAGACGACATAGAGCGCGTGGAGACTGACAAGAAGGCCAAAAGACTGATCATCATGGCCATTCCCAATGAAATCTTCCAATCCCTTGATGCATGTTCCACAGCAAAGGAACTATGGGATGAGCTGGCAAGCCAATTGGAAGGAGGAGCAAAAACAAAGAAGAATCGTAGAGCCCAATGTCACAACGAGTACACCAATTTCAAGGCTCTTCTTGATGAACCAATTCAGAAGACATACGATCATTTCAACACATTGATTAATCAATGTTGTCGAAACGATATCTCCAGGACGAAGGAAGAAAATAATTTTTTGTTTCTTAAAAGTCTCGGCGATGAATAGACACAATTGTCGATGTCCCTTCAAGCAAATCAGGACTTAGAGAGCTGGTCACTTCATGACGTATACGGAACGTTTGCTACACAAGAGAACGATATCATGAAGAAGAAAATGTCCATCGGTGGACCCCTGGCTCTTGCTGTTAAAGAAAAAGATATTTCAAGGACCTCCACCAGAGACCACAAGAAGAAAGGAAAGAAAGCACTGGTGGTGGAACCAGAATATGAGGATGAAACATTTGAATCAGATGATGATATCAAAGCCTTTGCCAAATCTCTAGCCTTGATTACAAAACAGTTCCAGAAAAAGTTCATCAAGAGACCCTATGAACGAAGAGAATTCAAGAGGGAAAACGACCAGCCATCCTATGAAAGGAAGCCATCAAAATTCTATCAGAGGGAAGATAGAAGAGATGGAAGAGAAGAGAGGGAAGACAGAAGAGATGATAGAAGAGAGGAAAAGAAAGAAGACAAAGACGGTAGGAAAAATGACCTTTGCTGCTTTAGGTGCGGGAAAATCGGTCATTTTTCCGAAGAATGCAAAGGACGACTGGTAAAGGATGTTAATTACTACAAGAATAAATATAAGTACAATCCTAGAGAGAGAAGCCTGATGGCTGAGAAAGAAAATTGGGTGTCTGATTCTTCATCCAATGAAGAAGACAAAGCACTCATTTGTCTGATGGCCACGTCCAATGCAGAATTTGCCTCTGACACTGATGATCAGGTATGTGAGTCTATTATCGATGAAACCAACTCTGCTCCATCTGAGCTAGAGTTAAGGGTAATAAAACTTTCAGAGGACTTCATGAAATTAAAAAAAATTAAATTTTGAAAAATCTAAAAGACTTAAAGCAGAAAAAGAAATCAGTTTCTACAAAAGATTGACACTTGTCCGACTGTTGCTGAGCAGTTTTTGGATATCAAACGGACCTAATTTTTCTCGAATAAATCATGAATTTTCTAGGATAGTATTGGCATGTATAAAAAAATATTGTGACGCTTCTGTTCTTATAAGGCCTTTTGTTTGAACTTCTAACCGAAGAAAAAGCCGATCTCATGAAAGAAAAAACTCGCATCACCACACTTAAAAAATCAGAGGAAGAAAAATTTCTGGAAATAAATAAGCGAGTAACCAAAGACTTAGAAAAGAAAACTAAGGCCTTAAAAGAATCTGAGGCTGAGAACTTAACTCAGTAGCTCTCAAAGATTTCTTTCAAAAAGAAAGGGAGGTTCTTCACCTGAAGCTTCAAACCAATGAACTTATGATGAAGAAATACAGGGATGCCCAAAATGTATATGAAAAGTTAAACGGTCAAACGGACACTCAAGGGATTGGATTCAATGAATTGGACTCCTTCATCGAATCAAAGAAATCCACCCTTGAATCCACTTTTAAACTTGGATGCATTCAAAAACCCGACTTTTTCCCAAAACCAAAAGCAAATTTTAAAAGAGTTAAAGTCGTTGGAAAAATTTTCGTTTTAAGACAGGATTTTGAAAACGTGGTGTACAAGTGCAGTACATGTAAAGATTCTGATGAAAGGAAGGACGCCTCCAAATCAGAGACCGATGGAAACCCTATGGTTAAATCAGAGTCTCTGGTTGTCAATCCCACTTCATCAGCAAGTACTGTTGATGAAAAAGAGAATCCTAGTAAGGAACCATCAGCTGATGAATCGATGAACCTTCCAAGTAACATTGGAAGTTCGTCTAAGTCAGAAACAAAGGAACCCTCAACAGATCACTCTAAAGCATCAACCTCTTAACCCATACCTCCGACAAACATCCATGATAATTTTGATTTCGAGAAATCAGCAAGAGATTTTCTTGATTCTGAATGTGAAGAAGAGATAGTCTGTGAATCACCAAAGATCATTGAGAATAAGAAGCCTCAAAACTTCAAATCCTCAATGAAATCTAGTGTTCCACCATCAATGAAATCTTCAGATAAAGGAAAGGGAAAACTGAGAAATATCAAATCTGCCAACGATAACTCACAAGGCCCTAGTATATCTTCTAAGTTCATTAAGTTTACTCGTGAGCAAAAACAGAAGTGTCCTGCATCTAAGAAAACTAATCACCACTTTTCCTCTCATTTAGCTGAAGAAAAGCAGTCCTTCCTCAGGAGTAAAGAAGTAAAGACCAAGACCTCTTCAAATAAAAAATCTGAACTAGATAGGAAGTTTGTAAAAACAACCGATGCTAGAACAAGATTTACATCCCCTGCATTTACTTCTTCTTTTTTAGCGAATAAAAAGAACGTTAAACATACATGTCCAAAGAATAATAATTGTCAATGTTTAGCTCTTTTACAAAACCTAAGGAATCACATGTTGACACATCGCTGCATATTCTCCCAACACGTTCATCGCTATAAAGTTAAATCCAATGAAAACGTGAAAAAGCCCAAGTGCAAATGCTAACAAACCCAACCTGCTAAGGCCAAGGGTGATGAAAAGAGAGAGGCATCTCCCACTAACAAACGTGGACCCATTAAAAAAAGGGTACCTAAACCCATTAAATTGTCTTGCAGGACCAGCATGTGCAACCATGGTACATGGATTCAGGTTGCTCCAGGCACATGACTGGTGACAAAAGTCAGATGTCCTCCTTCATCGAGAAATCTGGAGGCTCTGTCACTTTTGGAGACAACAGCAAGGGTACCATCAAAGGATACAGAACTCTCATCAAAGGCAACATCTCCATCAACAAAGTGGCTTATGTTGTAGGTTTGAAGCACAACTTACTAAGCATAAGCCAGTTCTGCGACAAGGGTCTTGAAGTCAGATTCTGCAAGGGTTTATGTATCATAGAAACAAAACCCGGTCAAACCATCATCAAGGCTAAGAGAGAAGGGAATCTCTATCTTCTGGATTTTCAATCCTCTGAGGGACAAGACACTCTTTGTCTTGTATCCCATAAGAGCGATGAAAATTGGCTATGTCACCAGAAGTTCTCACATCTGAATTTAGATGTCTTAAGAAAGCTAGTCAAACAGAAGCTGGTCAAGAGGATTCCTGATCTCAACTTTGAAAAAGATCATCTATGCTCAGCCTGCAAGATGGAAAAGCTAAAACGGGCCTCTCACAAAACAAAGTCAGAAACCTCCGGCACTAAGCCCTTGGACATGATCCATATTGATCTCTGTGGGCCCATCTCAACACAAAGCCTCTCAGGAAAGAAGTACATATTGGTACTTGTTGTTGAATACTCCAGATACACCTGGGTTGAGCTTGTGAAGAAGAAATCAGATGTTCCTGACCTACTCATTGGGGTGATGAAAATAATCCAAGTCCTTCTACAATGAAAACTCATTAAAGTTAGAAGCGACAATAGAACTGAATTCAAAAATGCCAGAATCGATCAATACCTCATTAATGAAGGCATCTCACAAAACTTTTCAGCAGCCAGAACCACACAACATAATGGAGTGGTAGAGCGAAGGAACAGAACCCTCGTGGAAGCAGCAAGGACCATGCTTGCTTCATCGGAGTTACCCATCACCTTCTGGGCTGAAGCAATTTCTACTGCATGCTTCACCCAGAATCGGTCCATCATCAACAAGAGGCACCAGAAGACACCCTATGAGCTCATCAATCAGAGAAGACCAAATGTCGAGTATTTCCATTTCTTTGGGTGCAAATGCTTTGTACTCAATGATAGGGAATATCTCGGCAAGTTCGACAAGAAAGCTGATGAAGGGATCATTCTGGGATACTCTCAAACCGCAAAGGCCTACAGAGTCTATATCAAAAGGACAAAGATTGTTATAGAAAGCATCAATGTGTCCTTTGATGACTCCACACCCATGACTTCTGAACACAACAGTTTAGGACTCGGACTTCAACAGATAGCATCTGATTCATCACTTGGCAAACCCAATGAATCAGAGTTAGCTCAATTATTTGAAGACATTTTCGAAGAAGAAGTAATCTCTGGACATGCACCAACTACAAAATCCACTTCTAGAACCAATGAAGAACATGAAGTCTCCAATGCTAATGGTACAACTCTTACTGAAACTCATGTTACTTCACCTTCTACTTCTTCTGTGTCTTCAGATCAAGAACAAGAACAAGAACCAGAGTCTAACTCTGGAGATGATCTCTTTGAGGGGGAGCAAGCAGTTCCATCGGTCGATGAAGAACTGCATCCTGTTGCTCTAGAACCCCAGTCAAGCACCAAGTGGACGAAAGACCACCCACATCACCAAATCATTGGTGATCCAACATCTGGTGTCAAGACGAGATCAGCAACAGCCAATGAATGCCTCTTCGCCAACTTTCTTAGCATGATAAAACCTAAGAAAATTCCTGAGCCCTACAAGACCCAAACTGGATAGACGCGATGCAATAAGAACTACTCCAGTTTGAGAGAAACAAGGTGTGGTCCCGTATGCCTCTACCCAAAGGGAAGATGGCCATAGGAACCAATGGGTCTTCAGAAATTAGAAGGACGAAGATGGCATAGTCATAAGGAACAAGGCCAGGCTTGTTGCCAAGGGCTACTGCCAGGAAGAAGGGATTGACTACGATGAGACATTTGCTCCCATCGCAAGACTTGAAGCCATCAGGATATTCCTAGCCTATGCAGCTCACAAAGGCTTTAAGGTCTATCAGATGGATGTCAAGTCTGCCTTCCTAAATGGCAAACTTCAAGAAAAAGTATACGTGCAGCAGTCCCCTAGGTTTGAAGATCCAAAACATCCAGAGTATGTCTACTTTCTGGACAAAGCCCTCCATGGGCTAAAGCAAGCACCAAGGGCCTAGTATGAAACTCTATCCACCTTTCTCATCAACAATGGATTCGAAAAAAGTACTATCGATACAACCTTCTTTCTCAAGAAGCGTAAAGGTGACATAATACTTGTACAAATATATGTGGACAACATCATATTTGGCTCTACAATTGCAAAACATTGCGAAAAATTCTCAGAACTGATGAAAAGCAAATTTGAGATGAGTATGATGGGAGAACTTAGTTTCTTCCTTGGTCTTCAAATAAAACAAACTTCAGAAGGGAGTTTCATCAATCAGTCCAAGTATGTGACTGACCTTCTGAAGAAATACTCTCTCAAATTCATCATCGATGAGAACTCCTATGGCTACAGGAGCTATGTTATATGTTGATCCATCAGGCAAATCTATGGATGTAACAACCTATAGAGGCATGATTGGATCACCCCTGTATCTAACTGCTAGTAGACCATATATTATGTTTGCTACATGTCTTTGTGCTCGGTATTAATCCAATCATAAAGAATCTCATCTCTCTGCGGTCAAGAGGATCTTTAGATACATCAAGGGAACCCCTTCATTGGGTCTCTGGTATCCTAAGAACTATGGCTTTGATCTAATAGCCTATACAGATGCAGATCATACAGGTTGCAAGCTTGATAGAAAGAGTACATCTGGAAGTTGTCAACTCTTGGGGGACAAGCTGGTAAGTTGGACATCCAGAAAACAGAATTGTGTCTCAACCTCTACAGCAGAAGCAGAATATATTGCTGCTGCTAGTTGTTGTTCACAAGTTCTCTGGATGAAGACTCAGCTTAAGGACTATGGCTTTCAATATGAAAAAATACCAATCCTATGTGACTCCAAGAGTGCAATAGCCATCTCTGCAAATCCTGTGCAGCATTACAAGACTTAGCACATCGATGTAAGGTACCACTTTCTGAAAGACAATGTTGAAAAAGGTAACATAGAGATGTACTTTGTTCCCACTGAGATTCAACTTGCAGACATTTTCACAAAAGCTCTGGATGAGAAAAGAATTTTATTCTTAGTCAGCAAGATGGGTATGCTGAATCTCACCACTAAGAGGCGATCATAAGTTTGAAACTAGAGATCCTCAATATCTCATGGTTATTCCTATAAGTGATAAATATAATAATGGCCATAAACATTAAGTACTCTAAACCAGAGCCACTGGTTCTAAAGACTAGAGCCTCTGGCCATTTAGAAACACTTGATAAAATTTTGGCCAAAAATTTTCATCGCCTTTGGAACCATAGACCTCTAGTCCAAAGCAAATACTCGGTATTTTCACCAAGTACTCCATTCCAAACCAGAGCCTCTGGTTGTATAGACAAGAGCCTCTGGTTGTATAGACCAAAGCCTCTGGTTGTATAGACCAGAGCCTCTGGATGCCAATTCTTTGAGACCAGAGCTTCTTTGGTCTCAAACTTGGACTTCCTTAGTTCTTCTTGCATGTAACCTTGTCATATTCCATCACCTTTGAAACCAGAGACCTCTAGTCCAAAGCCAATACTTTATGAACTTTTTCACCAAGTACTCTTTTCACAACCAGAGCCTCTGGTTCTAAAGACCAGAGCCTATGGATTCAAAGCCTTTGGAACCAGATCCCTCTGGTCTCAAAGGCACATCCATTCTACACACACATACATGCACTTAACCAAAACTTCATATCTCCTTTCATCGCCTTTGCAACCAGAGCCTCTGGTTCCAAAGGCCAGAGCCTCTGGATTTGTTGTCTTTGGAACCAAAGCCCTCTGGTCTCAAAGACCCATTCATTTCCATATCCATTCACATAGACACATTTCATATAAGTTTTCATCATTAGTCACAACCAGAGCCTCTGGTTGTATAGACCAGAGCCTTTGGTCATCAAATTCAATTCTTTTCTTGTTTATAGGGGGAGTTTTAAATACAAAACTCATCCCCATGCATCATTTAAGGGGGAGCTTTTCATTCATCGTAAATTTTCATTGCATAAATATGCATCTTCCATCCCAGAGCCTCTGGACACCAAAATTCTAGATAAATGATGAATAAAACATGTGTATTCAACCAGAGCCCTCTAGTCCTACATAAGGGGTTGTCCATGCTTAACCAGAGCCTCTGGTTTGTCAATCCAAGGCTCATTATTCATACAACCCAACACTTCATCGATGAACTTATTCATCATGTTCAACCAGAGACCTCTGGTTCCTCATCCAAAATGGTCATGTTTAACCAGAGACCTCTGGTTCCCCATCCAAAGAGTCATGACCAACCAGAGCGCCTCTGGTTCCATGACAAAATCATTTTCATCCAAAAACACATCTTTAATTGAATTTTTTTAAGATTATACAAAATTGCAGCTTTTGTGACTAAAAACTATACAACATGGGTTTTTAGAAGACCAAAATTCGTAATTAGTATTTATCTTACAATTAGATGGAATTTTAAATATAAAATTTTTTGGATTGATTTTCAAGAGATATTATTTGGAATAATTATTTAATTATTCCAAATAATCCAAACGTAATCTTACACGCGCTTGCAATTCCAACAGGTTGTTCCCCAAAAACCCCTTCAAATTACCCATCCACTATCCCCATATCACCTCTTTGCCAAACGTCTCCCACCATAATGATTAACCTTTTAATATTTTTTTCAAACGCCCTTCCCCATTCTCTACCTATATATACTCATCTTCCCCAACCATTTCTTCTTTACGCTTCCTAAACCTGCAAATACTTAAGACGAACCGCAAACAGCAAAACCTGCAACTTCAAAAAGCAATGGCTTCCTCCGCCTTCCATGAATCGAACAACAATGACAGACATGTGCAATCAACCGGCGCAGACAGCCATGCACTGGTATTCCTCCCTATCAAGCCAAACAATCATGCAATCGACCTACGAACCAACCTGTTTGAAGACAGGTTTGCCATAATGATCGAGTTTTTCCAAAACTGCATCCTTCAACCCACCTTAACATTAACTGACAATGGCATACCTCTCAAGTACGTCCAACAGTATTGGCAAACTTGTGAAATCATCCTCGAAAGCCATGGAATCATGACATAGATGCCCCAAACGACATGGTTTGCTCGGTCAAAATCTCCCGAGCAAAGGTTTCCAAGGTTCTTTGCATTCCCACTCACCAAGAACTCAGTACTGACCAATACGCTGAGCCACCCACAAGTTCCGACATCCTCCGCTTCATGTGAATGCTAGGTTACAATCGTGACCTACGCAACGCCTCCAACTTCAAGAGGCAGTTCTTGCCTCCAATGTGGAACATGTTCTTTTCCATATTGAACAGAGCTCTGACTTGCAAACTAGGGTCGATGGATCAGGGCAACATCAACATAATGACAATTATGTACGGCCTCTTCTTCACCCTACCGCTGGATTATGATTTCCCTATCTACAACGAGATCCATGCTACGGTGATCAAAAAAATGCAAACTCAAAGCCACAGGAAAACCGTTGATCTCTGTTCTCTTCCCTCGATTCCTCGCTCTCTTCATAAGGGACGTGATGAGGAGACATGATCTACCGGCCGATAAACCGTACACTCAGCAGTTTCTGATGAACGGCCATCGACCAACGATCTCCAAGGAAGGCTACACCACGGAGAGAACAATTTCAAGAGCCATGCTCAGCGTCATACCAGAGACGTCTGAGATAAGGCAGAAGTATGAACGCTCTCTGCTGTCCCATGAACCGAGGGCAGCTATCCCAGAGCACTTAGAGCCTTCCCCTAAAACTAACGAGGGAGCACAAGAGTCGTCTTCATCGGATGATGAAGATGATGATGATGACTCTCCTCGTGCATCCCCCGGCTCTTTACATACAATTTCCATCCCTTCTTCTCAAAGGGTAACCACCACCACTACCCCTGGGGATCAAGGCCAAAGGGGTATTGAACATGGACGACCCAGTCCAATCTCTAACCCAGCCAGCCATCCAGAGGCCATTCTTCGGGCCTCTGGAGATGATGTAGCCGAGGAACCTCACCATCAATCGCCTCTCTCCCAACAAAGAGGCAATGAATAAACAAGAGCCACTTCGCCTCATGGCTCGCCACCACCCTTCACACACCCAGAAGCATGTGTTGCTTCTGACATTGATGATCCTCATGATCCTTCAGAGCGATCTTATGTTCGTGCACAACACCCCCGTTCGATACTTGATCTAGCGAAGGGGAAACACACTTACTTCTCTTACCCGGCCTCTGAAGCCGAGGAAGAAGATGAAGATGTCGCAACATCAAGAGATAGCTCCTCACTAGAGGGATATTGAGGACATGGTGGAAGTCTTTCAATGCCTACATTTTCACAAGACATTGAGGGCGCCTTTGGAGCTGAGGCTTAACCTGCAGCATCCGTTGCTGCAAGGGTTACCCCTGTGGCTGATCTGGTCCCAAAGGCTGAGTTCCAAGCCTTTGTAGAATCGATTCAGCGGTCCTTGGAAGACCTAAAACTCATCATCCAAGGATTGTCGACAACCCCCCATCCATCAATCTTACCCCCCTTCGACAGTCCCTTGCAACCCTCGAAACCCAAACCAAAGAACACAACCCGCCTCCAAATGTTACAACAAACCGTCACCCAACATCATAACACCTCATCCACCTTTGCCACCCAAAGAAACCAACTTATGATGAACTCCATCACCACCCAGATACACTCCATCTCCCAAACCCTTAACACCCTTCCAGCCACCATTATCTCCCAAATCCCTCAACCTACCCCACCCCCAACATCATCAATCGATGACACCTTGGCCTCTCTCTCCAACCAAATGGCCACCATCCAAACCACCCTAACCCAACTCCCAGCCACTATATTAGCCCAACTACCCCAACCACCCCCACCTCCACCACCCTCTGCAGCTCCTTCCTTCGATGAAGCTTTTACTTCCTTCACTGTAGAGGTGAGGAAGCTCATAGCCGATCTACCCATCCCACCATCCACATCCACTTCAACTTTCGTGCCCCCACCCGCTTCATCATCGGGCATGGAGTTTTCCACCAGAGCCGATCTCAGGGCTCTGTCAAAGGCACTTATCTCATCATTCAATGAGATAAGTGCAAAGTTTGCTGCCAGGTCGGTTGAGCCTACAAATGCGTTGAAGAAGAGTCTCTTACAACAGCAAGATCGAAAAAACTCTCTTCTTCGCTCCATGGAACAACAGCACAACAGGGATCGAGTGCGCACACTAGCCAACCACATCCGGCTATGGAAGAAAAATAGGAGCAGAGCCTCCTGTTCATCAAGCTGCCCCCTCAAAAGGCAAAGACATGAGGATCTAGACCCCAATGATCATGGTCTTGGTCCTCATGAGAGGGAAAATCAAGCCACCACTTCACAACTGATGGAATCCACTGCACCACCACCCACACCTCAAACACAAAACCAACCACCTCCACCAAACCAAGGAACCCAAGCGAGAGAACCAGAGGCTCAACCCTCTAAAGATGTACACAATGTACATATTCCCTTCGCCACCACCCAAGAACCCATCGAGTTGAGCTCATCCGATGAAGAACCATCTACCCCACAAACAGAAACCAACCCACCTTTCACTCCATCACCAACACCCAACCTACCCTTAACCCCTTCACCAACCCCACGCACCACAGAACCTTTCACCACCCTACCCATACAACCACAACCCACAATCATCCAACCTTCATCACCACAACAACCTCCAACTCAAACATGACCCTGTGAACCAGAAACCACCCAAACAGAAACCCATAAACCAAAAACCACCCATCATAAACCCAATGAACCAGAACTACCACAAACTGAACCATCCCAAACCATTCCATCACCAACCCACTCTCAACCCTTAGCCCAAACATAGCCCACAACCCAACCAACCCAGGTGCAAGCGGATGTTCCCTCTTCATCAAGGCACCCTCCTCAAGGGGTCGTCGATGAAATCATCACCAACATGGAGTTGCTCAGGAGATGTCCAGAGGTGTCGCCGAGGGATCCAATCATGATGGAAAACATCTATCAATATATATATCATGATCGCGATGAAGGTTTGACTCTCAATCCTCTAATACTTTCACCAGAATCCATGAACCTCCTACGTCATAGGTTTGTTAGACAGACTACCTAACCATCATGGGCTATCTTTTCAAACGATGGAAAAAGGTTGGTCATGGACATCAAGATGAGGACCTTTGCCAACAAAGCCATCAAGTACATCGAGTACACAGTGGAGCGAGCCCATGGTCAAGTCAGCGTCTTCAATGACAATGACTTGATCAATCTCAATCCCTATGACTTGATCGAGCTTTCTGCATACACGACTCAGCGACAGGATCACGGCATACAATTTGGAATGGCGAATAGAGCAATCATACAGACGATGGAGACCTTGGTGAAGCATAGAGCCAAGAGTGATTTTGAAATTGCTCTTCAGCATGGCATCGAAAGACTTTCCTGCACTCCACCCGATGAAGACTTCTCTGGCCTGCAGAAGAAGAGGTCTGCCTCTGTATTAACTCAACCAGAGCTTGCTCTGGTTTTCAAAAATGAGTTTGGAGCTAAAAAGTTTTTCAGACTAACTGAAGCCTTTAAGTACTCAAATGAAACACTTGGATGGTTTCAGAAAGTCATCAGAGACAGGTTAGGCAGACCTCATGTGCCGTTGGGAGAGGGATAGAGACTAATTCATGAGATCTCAACAGTCATCCAGTAGAGGAAACTGTTAATGCGCTTTTAGGAAATATCACAAGGGATACCATGAATGTAGTTTTACTTATGTTTTGTATTGCAATATCTTTCATTTCCATCACTGTAAAAATTCATCATTTTGTTCGAACGAAAATGGGGCAAAAGATGATTTTCTTTAGAATAGCCTTTGTTCTTCACTTATTCTTTAAATGTTTCTAGTTTAGTTCATGTTTGTTCTTTCATTACTTAGGGGGAGATTGTTAGACCCCATAAGTCTTATGCATGGAAGTAATGAAGACAAACAAGTGATGAAGAACTAGAAGGCCGATGGAAGACTTCAAGGTAAAATGGCTAAGTTTGAAGAACAACCAGAGGGTCGATGAACTGACAGAGATGCGATGGAAAGTGCATCTTCATAACCCCTCTGGATATCAACACTTGGAGTTTTCCACACTAGTTCAACCAGAGGCAAGCAATGAAGATATGAAGATAAGGTTGAACCCATGCCCCATGGAAGACAATTGGAGATGACCAATCAACAGCTAGATTCTACAAAATTTATCTTGTATTGATGTTTATCCATATTTAGATATGCTTTATCTGTTCGTAGAAGATTAGCTAAATAGTCTCACTAGATAGTTATCTTCTTAGTTAGATTACTAGTATAAATAGGTGGTTAGGCCTATTGTAATCTAAGATTCTTTTATGTTTTTCACATCATTGGAATAAAGTGAAATATTTGGCACTCAAGTATCTTCTTAGAACGTTTATTAATTGTTCTTGAGTGTTCATCATTTTATTTATTCAAACACTATAATTTGGTTATTCTTAACTTAATTATTAGTGTTATTGAGAGATTTGGGATCAACAAGTAGAAGTGATAGAGGGAAAGACAGAGGATTCGAGCCAAAGAAACCTCCTTCTCAACTGATCAAGAAGAAGGAAGAACAGCCCGAGAAGAAGAAGAATGCAGTTCGATGTTTTAGATGTGGAAGGATGGGCCACTACTCAAAGTAGTGCAAAGGCCCTCTAGTTAAAGAGGAGTTGTATTACAAAAACAAGTATAAGTACAACCGGCCCTAGAGGGGTCTCATGGCTAAACAAGAGAACTGGGTCTCTGACTCTATATCAGACGAAGAAGACCAAGCTTACTTTTGCGGCATGGCTATTGATCACGACGCACAAGAGTCTAGATCAGGCTACGACTTTCAGGTATGCCCTACTTCTGGTTTGTTCCCATTCTGAACTGAAGCAAAGCACCCAAGATTTTGCAAAACTACAACAAAAACTCTCTGATGAAAAAGCGAGAAGAAAAGCTTTGGGAAAGGAAAAGAATTTCTTTGAACGTGAAACAAAGATTTTGTTTGTAGAAAAAGAGGAGCTTTATGTGGAGAAAGATAAAATTTTAAAAAGCAAACTCTCCATAGAGAACATTTTAAAAACAGAGTGCTCAAAGCTGAAAAAGGCTATATAATAGAAAGACAAGGAAATAATAGAAAAAGAACGTGATAGATTAAACTCTTTAGCCTTGAAAATATTTTCAAAAGGAAAGGGAATTCTTACACGAGAGCTTAAAAAGAAAAGAGCTCTTGATTAAAAAGTATCAAGATGCTCAGCAGGTGTACGAAAAGATAAATTCTCAACAGGACAAAGCAGGAATAGGTTATACAGACCTAGACCTCACCTGGAAAAAGAAACCTACTTTTGAGTCTGTCTTTCGTTTAGGGGCAGAGCAAAAACCCGATTTTCCGGTTCTGCCTAA
Source organism: Cynara cardunculus var. scolymus (assembly GCF_001531365.2). Taxonomy (NCBI): domain Eukaryota; kingdom Viridiplantae; phylum Streptophyta; class Magnoliopsida; order Asterales; family Asteraceae; genus Cynara; species Cynara cardunculus. The sequence continues at coordinate 123,386 of NW_020200731.1, forward strand.
AACATCACCACTTAAAAGAGTCAAACTTGAAAGTGGGGCCAGAGCACGAAAGCTCAAGTTTGCAAACATCTCTTATTCTTCTAAAAGTATTCATCCAGTTGATCTAAACAGCATACAGAAGACAAAAAGATTTTTAGTTTTGGTACTCATAATAAAATCAAATGGTGATGAAATCAAAACTGAACCCGAAACGACCAAGAGTGCATCGAAAGATGATCTTTCAAAACTCTAGATCCAAAATTGATGGATAAATTCACAGAGAATATGTTGGTCCCGTGAGGGTCTACAAGAAGAGAAACAGTTTGTAGAAGGGGGGTGAATACAAACACAGTGTTTTCAAATTTAAAATATATATTGATAGAGAAGATCAATACAGATTTTACAAGATTGTTTGCTGAAAGATAAGGTAATAAAAACCTATCTAAACAATCTTTGGTTACACACAAAACCTTAGCAAATTACAAGAAATGTAATTGCCGTAAAGAAGATCATTTACTTAAGCTAGAAAATGCTTGAAGTAAGAATTAGGGTTAGAGAGTGAGTTGTGCGCACTCTGCATGGAGAAGAAACACTTCTATTTATACCCAGTACATTAAATGTTCATTTAATGCAATATGGTAGGGTTAGAGTGTGTGTCAAGCCTTAAGAGGAAGGCTTGTCCTTTGCTACAGTGAATAGTAAAAAAAAGCACTATTCATGAGCAGACATCCATACCTAAAGTTGGTGGACGAAGAGTCGACTAGTCGGCTCCGTACCGTACTAACTTTCGTAAGGGTATGAGTTTTGTCCTTTGTGTGCATAAGGACAAGACAACAACAATCATGCTAAGCAAGCTTCCTTTGATCGCTGAATGTTGGAATGACCTGAAGGTCTCATCATCATTCGTTGAAGCTTGAGCAATCTTCACACATATGTAGACAGGCTTGTAATCACCGAGTACCACTTCAGATCACGTACTCGCCAGTCTCTAATCTTCAGTTTCAGTCTTTGACGTTTGCTGAAGGTTCTTTGGTGTGAGTGTTGTCTTCTTGAAGTATTGCTGTCTCTGATAGATTTGTAAAGCAAATTCTTCAACGACCACTGAACATACTCAGTGAAGATCGCTAGAACTAAAACTACAGAAACATAAATACAATGTATAAGTGGAAAGGGATTATCATCAAATCATTGAGAGAAAGGATCAACAATCTCTCCCTATTTGATGATAACAAGATAATATAAAGAAGGTTATCTTATCAAATAATAGTAAGGAAAAGTTACATACAAAATACATGTCCCTTTTTACTATTTTGGGATCTTTTTTAGTTGGTCAGTCTCAGCTTGGGAATTTTTCTTAAGTTATATCTAAGAAAATTACAAGTACGGAAACTGAAACTAAAAGCTTATTCACTGATTTATAGATTGTCAATGAATGATAAAAGTAACACTGGAACTCATAGACTTGTGTCCCTATTACTTTTTTCAGGGATCTTTTTCCGTGAAGTACATGGAATACTCATTTTAATAATCGTAGGAAATATTACAAGTATTACAATACATGTCCAGAACTTACAGAATATAAGTATAATCACTGAAAGTAGACATAATACGCGAAGTTACAAGGAAAAGTGGATTATTGTTACAAAGAGAAACTATTCTAGAGATCTTAGATCTATGTACCCAGGTACATTTTCACCAAGTTTTTTTCGACGTAGGAATTCCCTTCGTATCTTCAGATATACGACTTTTCCAGGGATGCTATCATCTATCCAGAGCAAAAGATAAACCAAATGATCCA